>NC_051412.1:34710148-34711778 GCF_015228065.2 Penaeus monodon
CTCATAATTACGTTAAATGCAAAAAAAAGAGAAATGTAGGGATAAGAATGAAAACAGAATAACACAACCAGAAAGGAGAGAGAGACAGATTGACGGGGGGGGGGGGGGGGAAATGAGAACGAATTGAAAAACAACAATCTGGGGGGGCGGGGGGGGGAAGGAATCCCCATAAAAACACAGGAGAAACGAGCGGCTGAAATTCCCGAACCGGCGACCGCGCCCGCCCGACCTGGCACACACGCACACACTCTCCGAAAACTGTCCCCAAAAACTCGCTCAATTTATGAATTTCCTTTTAATTGCCGTGCATCAAACTATTAATTCGAATAGTCAGGCCCAACATATCTGCCACAGAGCCGAGCGAGCGAGTCCAGACGCACCATTTAACAAGGGTAGTCGATACAAAAGTGTGTTTGATGAAAGTTACACAGCGGCGGAAAAAGGTCTATCGTGTGTAAAACCGTCCCAATTAACGTATTGGGATGATACTCAACTTGCTCCCATAAACAATGGGGGGTAGAGGGTGGGGAGGAAGGGGGAGAGGAGAAGGGGGAGTGATTGGGGAATAGGGGAAGGGAAGGAGAAGGGAATAGGGGAAGGGAAGAAGAGGGGGATAGGGGAAGGGGACAAGGAGGAGAGGGGGATAGGGGAAGGGGAGGATTGGGGGAAGGGTAAGAGAGGAGGAAATAGATGAGATGAAAAGGGATGGGGAGGAGAGACATGATAGGAGATAAGGAACAGGGAGGAGAGGAGTTAGGGAGAAACAAGAAAGCTAGGAAGAGCCGGAGGGATGAGGGAAGCGTCGAGGAAGAGGGAGCGAGAGAAGGAAAAGGGGGAAGAGGTAAAGACTCAAGGGGAATAAGAGTAGGGGTATGGATGAGATAAGGAGAGGAGATGAAGAAGACGAAAGAGAAGGGGGAGAAGAAAGTGAGTTGGAGACCTCAGGGGGACATAAGGAGATATGGGGAGTCAAGGGGACGAGGGGTTGGAGCTTCGGGATGGACAGGGGGAGAAGGAGAAGGGGAAAGAGATGGCCGGACCGAGGGAGGACCGGGGAAGGGAGGGGAGGTGGTGAGGGAGCTGGGGTAGGATCAGGGGAGACCTGGAGGACTCAGGCCACGTGGAATACGGAACGGGAAGGGGAGACGCGGGCGGAAAGGACGAGGCGGGAGAAGGGGGAGATGAGGGGAGAGGAGGAGAGGGAGAAAGGGGGGAGGGGGGCCTTGGGCACCCCTGACAGCCAGTTTGATTGCAACGGGCGAAGTCAACAGCGAAAATAACCGACCGTCCAATACACTAACTTTTGAAAACGTCCCACTCAATGTTAAATCCCTCTCCCTCCCGTGTTAAAGTATCTTTTAACAAGATACATGGCATTCTATTGACAGAAATGCGGCGATATTTTACGTGTATTAGTTACATCCAACGAAAAAAAGCTCAATTGCTCTTGCTGATTGGAATACCTGAACGAATTGAAAAAAAGTTTGTAAAAAAAATAAAATGTGTAAAGACGAAACACCTTTGATGACTGTGTGTTGAGAGTGTATGATGTAATACTGTACTGATATCAAGCTTGTGTTTATAAGGTGACGTAGAGGAATAACCAAAAGTGATAGTTACAAAGTGTGGT
>NC_051412.1:34713325-34713695 GCF_015228065.2 Penaeus monodon
GCGAGGATAAACCCCAGAATTAACCCCCGGCTGTCTAGCAATTATCAGCCCATTAAGCTGGCAACACAATATACGCGGGTGCCACATGTCGCTAGCCGTTATCAGGTCGTAAAAGGGTTGTTAGTAATACCACCAAACGCAGTCGGTGGGGAGGGGGGGTGGGCTGAGGATGGGGGTTTGAGATGGGGGGGGGGGTAGGGGGTTTGAGATGAGGGGGAAGGAAAGGGGGAGGGGGAGAGGAAAGGCAGAGAGAGAGGGGGGAAGGAAAGGGGGAGGGAGAGAGGGGAAGGAAAGGGGAGGGAAGGGAGGGAGAAGGAGAGGGGGGAGGAAAGGGAGATGGAGAGGGGGGAGGGAAGGGAGAGTTGAGGGA
>NC_051412.1:34715614-34715946 GCF_015228065.2 Penaeus monodon
TGAGATAGACACGCAGACAGAAAGAGAGAAAGTGAAACAATCATTAATAAACAACTTCAAACAACTTACCCCTTTTCTTTTACAAAACATCACCCCACAACAACTCGCGATTAAGAAATAAACCTCCATTTGAGTTATGACAATTATTCTTACCTTTGTTGTTGTTGTTTTATTACGATAGAGCGCCAGCGATTGACTCTTTCTTAATAATCCCATCATATCACTCGGGCTTACACCGAATGGGCATTTCTCACAGCTCCCTTATCTCTCGAGACGTTCGGAAAATTTGTAGGGAATCTTATCTGCTTTTGTCACCTGTGGTCTAATCACGT
>NC_051412.1:34716314-34716878 GCF_015228065.2 Penaeus monodon
TTCATACCTCGTTTAATTGCTGTGTCATTAATTGTAAATGGTGAGAGTGATTTGATCTTTTGAGGGTTATTAGCTTATACATACGTAAATGACAAGGTAAATTGCTTTTTTTTTTCAAATATTTACTAATTCACTTCAATGACACGTGTAAACAGGACACACATTATTAGGGAAGATAATTATGCAATAAAAATTGAAATTATCTTCATTGGTACCATGTGATTTGAATATATCAAAGTGACAAGGATTATAGGAATATTTTGAGTATGAATTTTGGAAATCAACTTTAATCAGACTGAAGGCAATAATTGCTTATTGTAAAACAATGATGAATAATTATGATTAAGGTATAAATAAAAGTATCCAGTAGATGCATTCCTCTGATGAAATGCATGATTGAGATGACACCGAAGATTATTTCATGTTTCAGTTCTCAGGAAATATGTAGTATCATGTTTTTGCATAATCTGAGATATTTTATGTTATCACAAATACGTAATAATTTGATTTCGTTTCTGTCTTTCGCTCTCTCTTTCTCTTTGTTGACATTTTTTCATCATTATG
>NC_051412.1:34717839-34717912 GCF_015228065.2 Penaeus monodon
GACAACTCCCCCCCCCCCTTCCTTTCCTTCTTTGGTTTTCTTCTTTTGATTTAATGAATTGACATAATCGCCG
>NC_051412.1:34717945-34718133 GCF_015228065.2 Penaeus monodon
CCTTCTCCCTCTTAAACCCCTCTTTTCTCCTCCTCTTCCATTATCCCCTTTTTTTAATTCCTTTTCATCGTTCTATCTCTCTTCCCATTTTTTCCACTTTCCCTTCGTCCTTCCTTCTCTCTTGGTGTTGTTTTTCTTCTTTTATTTCTTTCATTCTCTCTTTTCCCTTTCCTGCACTGCTTTCCCGG
>NC_051412.1:34718230-34718848 GCF_015228065.2 Penaeus monodon
GATCTTTTTGCTTTGTCTCCCCCTTTTTCCCCTTTCCCCACTTTCCCCACATCATTTCCCCCTTTCCCCTTAAAAATCCCCCTCTGTCCCTGCCTTTTCTCTGTTCTGTTCCCCCCTGTCTCTATTCTGTTTTCCCCTCGTCACTATCGTCTTTTTCCTGTCTCTATTCTGTTCCTCTTGTCTCCCGTCTCTGTCCTTTTCTCTGTCCCCCGCCTTCTCTGTCTCTGTTTCCTTTTCTTCTTTTATCTTGGGTTCCCCTTGTCACTGTCTGTCTTTCTCTGTCTCTGTTTTCTGTTTCCCCCTTTTGCTCTGTTCTTTTCTCTGTCTCTCTCTGTCCTGAGCCTCTCTCTGTCTCTGTTCCCTCTTCTTTTAATCTTCTTGCTCTCGTCTCTGTTTCTCTGTACTATCTCTTTTTTCTTTTTCTGGGCTTTTTTCACTGCCCTCTCTCTGTCTTTTGTTTTTTGTTTCTCTCTGTCTCTTTTCCCCTTTTCTCTCTGTTTACTACTCTGTTTCTCTCTGTCTCTGTTTCGTTTTTTCTCTGGTCTCTAATTTCTCATGTCTCTATCTCTGTTTCTCTTTTGTCTTGGTTTTTTGTTTCCTCGGGCTCCCCTTTTTTTT
>NC_051412.1:34719206-34719284 GCF_015228065.2 Penaeus monodon
TAATCTCTTATCTCTCTTCCCTTAGTTCCCTTCCCCTCTTCCCCTCTCTCCTTTCTTGCAATAATCTTAACCTTGTCT
>NC_051412.1:34719587-34719750 GCF_015228065.2 Penaeus monodon
TTCTAGTACCGAGCCATCGCGCCGCCGCTGAGGGAAGCAATTATCGAGACGAAGCCAAACTTCCCCGGATGAAGTTTGCGGGTCAAGGGCCTCTAAGATGCCGCGGCCGCGAAGTCGCCCGGTCGAGACGTTTGTATTAGTAATAGTAGATGCTTAGAGGTTG
>NC_051412.1:34720137-34720543 GCF_015228065.2 Penaeus monodon
ACACTTTTTTTTTCGGTATGCATGTATACATACACACACACACATTCGACAATACCTCAGAATTACCATGGGAGTACAAACATTTCAATCAAAAACATCTATCTAATTGTTTCTAATCATAATTTCATTTTGTTATCAATCAGGACAATCTCTTTTAGATTGACCCGATGAACTCACCATAAACTTATATCATTACAGAATCATCAGCAAGTCGATAAATCATCTACATTATTGATTAATTCATTCAGATTCACATTTAGCTTCACTCAACGCACTTGAAAAATGATTAGTTTCGAAATTAAAATGTTAGACATGTATCATAAACTAAATATACAAATACGATGCCCGTTCAACATGCGGCTGTTCGCTTTGAGCAAACTTCATGCAACTTCTTGAGATCCTGGAA
>NC_051412.1:34721036-34721232 GCF_015228065.2 Penaeus monodon
ATCAAAATTAGATATATTCGTGAAAGATTTTCCTCCAGCGTAAAAGAGTCACTTTGTTTCCTTTGTAAGACACCTTCTTTCCGCTTAAGACTTCGTTACACTGATGAAATATATTCATATAGAATAATACCATTATCTAATTTCAACTGCAGTGCAATATGATTATCAATGGGAATTATTAACAATAAGATAAGCT
>NC_051412.1:34721312-34721626 GCF_015228065.2 Penaeus monodon
AATTAACAATAACAACAGCAGAAACAAATAACGACAAACTACCAGAGAACAAATGGAACAAAGAAACAACAACAAAACCGTCAGGATCAACAAGACCAACGACAAAGACAACAAAAGCAACAAAAACAACAAAAGCAACAAAAACAACAAAAACAACAAAAACAACCCTCGTCGTGTAGCAAGTGCCACAGGGGGTGCCACAGTGCCGCATGGCAGATGGCACAGAGCACCGGGAGAGCCATAGACTGTGTTTATCATTGTCGTTAACCCTTACACTCTGTCTATGGCTTGTTATCGAGGTCGATTCTACACCT
>NC_051412.1:34721930-34722386 GCF_015228065.2 Penaeus monodon
AAATGAGGCGACAAAAGATATGGAGAATGAAAAAAAAACTCTAAAAGGAAGAACAAAGAGAAGGGTGAAAAAAGATAAACAAGGAAAATGAAGATAATGAAGAATGAAGTTGAAATACAAGAAAAAAAAATGAAAAATAGAAATCGAAGACGAAGACAAAAAAAAAATCCGAGACAGAATAACATTACGAAAAATCTCTCGAAACGAAACTCATAAAAGGAAAATCATTTCTCCCAAACAAGAGTACGAAAAAAGACGAAAGAAAGACGAAAAAAGACGAAAAAAAGACGAAACAAAACAGTAACGAGAAACACGTTCCCCTAGCTCGTGTTTGTAAATTGTGAACAGAGTTTATCGAACTGTGAAGGTCATTTATTTGTCTCTTTGGGATGCCGAACGCTGCGACGGGACCCGGCTTGCAATTTATGCAATAGAGGTGATACATTCGTAGGAACC
>NC_051412.1:34723810-34723918 GCF_015228065.2 Penaeus monodon
AAGCATTTTTTATTCTCTTTTAGAACTCCTCAAAACACTCTCTATGTTATTCTATGGGTGCTACTTTCTCTATTTTTTTTTTTTTTTAGGACGGTTTATTATACGTGT
>NC_051412.1:34726006-34726226 GCF_015228065.2 Penaeus monodon
TCCTTAGCATAACTGATTACTTTCAGTGAATATTTCTTATGCACTTAAAGCTATCAATATTCTGACAGCTTTTCTCTGTCTAATGTGTGTGTGTTCTTGTTATATCTTATTTGATATCGACTGTAGCATGAAGGAATTTCAATGTTTTATTTGCAAATTTAATTTCGTTATCATTATTATCATTATAATTCTGCAACGGAAGCGGTCGTTAATCTCTTAA
>NC_051412.1:34726604-34727089 GCF_015228065.2 Penaeus monodon
TTCCTAAAATTATTCTTGATTTTCTCTTTTCGTGAAAACTATAGTTTCTTCGCGAACCTTAAACAAAAGAAAAAGGAGAAAAGAGAAACAGAATTCAAAGAATTCAAGGTAAGAATAAAGGAAATGACGGCCTTGGCAAAAACTGTTAATATGACAGCAATATCAACAATACTTCGGTGGACTTTGCACCTCCCCCCCCCCCTCCCCCGCCTTATCAGTCTCTCAAGTCTCCGCTTTTCTCTCCCTCCATCTCCACAGTCTCCCACCCCCTCCCTTCTTTCCTCTTTCTCCTCTCCCTCCCATCACCCTTCCTCCGTTTCTCCTCCTCTTCTCCTCTTTCTCCCCATATTTTCTTCTCTCTCTCTTTTCTCTCCCCCTTCTGTCCTTCTCCTTTCCTCTCCTCTTTCGTCTCTCCTTCCCACCACCTTTCCCCCGTTTCTCCCCCTCTTCTCCTCTTTCTCCCCATCCTTCCTTTTCTCTCTCTT
>NC_051412.1:34727140-34727953 GCF_015228065.2 Penaeus monodon
TACGAGTAGCGGCTCTCTCGCGCGCTCGCACCCTCTCCCTTTGTTCTCCCATCAAATGTCACTCGTTTTCTATCTGCCCGTTGACCTGTTCAGAACCAAACAGACTGTTTCGCCGAGGAGTAACGATCATTTTTCTTCTCCTTTCATCTCCACAGGGTTACGATCACTTATTTTCTTAATATTCATTCGCATCGAAAAGGTTAATGCACTTCTTCGGATGTCTTGCTTGTATTTTTTTCCAATTTACCTCTTCTCCAACCATAAAAAAATATAATTTTCAATCTCACATCACCTTTTATCCACATATAATATACACAAAATTCACACCAGTCTATACTCACAAAATATAAATGGAAAAATCACCATCTCACGCCAACATAGTAACCACACAAAATATAAATAATTCGCGCATGTGTTATAGGCCTACATTCTGCACACACGTCAACATCACGAACCAATTTCGCACAATTACCGGAAGTGGGCATCGGGCGTCAAGTATCTAGGCCTAGAAATAGCCTCGGCCACAAAGCCTAACTCTATATATACACGCGCGCCTTTTCCCACGAGTGTTTACATGTTCCACAGCAGGAGAGGCACTTTTATATTACTGCTTCCTCGCGCTGGCCTATATCAATTACGATTGAAAGGGAAAAAAACACAAATATGGGGTATTTTGAGTTCTTTTCGCTTCCTTGTCGCTCATTCCCCTTCTCTTGGCTTGTCTCCCCGCAAAGCACTACCATCTTTGCGGGTCTGTTTCCTTGTGTAAGGGATTCCCGAGGTTCACATGAATCGAATTAAGGACAGCTGAAA
>NC_051412.1:34728453-34729784 GCF_015228065.2 Penaeus monodon
GTTTGCGAGGTAGCACATGTCTCTGTGCGACGCTCTCTCAGGTAGCCTGGCCTCCCCTGGAACCTCTGGTCGAGTTGGCAGCTCTCGCCTTCTCACGCACTGTCCTCTATTTTCTCTCGGCTTCACAGAGCCTCAGCGTTTATAAGGCTTTATAGGGTGTTTTGAATAGACTACACTGATGCATCTGGATTTACTAGTCGTAGGTTTGGTGCTATAAAGCAAGGAGAAAAAATAGTGTGGCGTAAATGTGCTCCGGCTACTCGACCGACTTATTAACGGACCTAACCCCCTCCTCTTGTGGCCTGTACCTTTGCTCAAATGTCAAGGCCAGTCGCACTAACTCCATTAAATCATAGTGTGCAACCTTCCTCGTCTTCACCGGTGACTGATGTAATATCCACGATATACAACAAAACAGCCTGGTAAATGTGGATTATATTATGAGAAATAGACTGCGATGGTCACCAGTGCGTCTCCTCCCTCCCCAAGCCCCTCCCCATCCCTCTCCGTATCCCCCCCACCCACCCAACCTAGGAGGAACTGAGGTGGCGGATGTGGAACAAAAGCATAATATTTACAAGTTCTTCTTTCGACCGTGATTCATTTTCATTTCCTCATGTAGCATATATGTACAGATACATCCTATTGCATTTGAGTAGGGGTAAAATATTGTCGAGAATTGTCGCCAAATAAATCGGACAGGTAAATGAACAATCGGCATCGCGGATCGAGTAGTAGACCCAAACTACGAGACGCGATCAGTTCAGTTCACGTTCAACGTTCACACGGGGAAGTACTGTCCTGGATTTATCTCCGACTTTTGGTGCTTTTTGGCCGTTCGTGTTGTCAGGAAAAAATAAAGAAACCAGTGATCTTAATTGAGAATCAGTGTTAACCCAAACGGACACGGACTCAGGTGTCAAGGGGGAGTGGAAATTATTGCTGTATTTCGTGTAATTTCAAGGGCTTTACAATAACCAACAGTGTGGGAAAGAAACACTAGAATCACAGTCCAGTGTTGGCAGGATTTGAGAACTGCCAACACTATCCCCGAGAGGCGTTTTTTCTCGCAGGTAAGTTGGCAGTGTTTTTTTAGCGTTTTGCCCTAAGTTCAGTTTTATTATTATGATTTTTTTTTACCCGAAATGTCGTGAACGCAAATTATTACGTATATAATCACACTTTGCCAAATTTTGATGCGTTATTGAGTCACATGTGCTTCAGTTGAGGTAATTTCTTTGCAATTTTACCCGGAAAATAAATGCGATTTTGAGCGAGCGAAAATCAGGACATTTATTAGCATTAGAATTTTATAAATGTCTTTTATATTC
>NC_051412.1:34729902-34730355 GCF_015228065.2 Penaeus monodon
TGTCTGTTCTTTGATTACTTTTTGGATAATTATTTTCATGATTTATTATCCTTTTGTTATAGTGCATTATTTATATGTAAATATTGTTAGGGGCGTTAATATTTGGAATGTTGCATTTGAATTATTATTTAATTTTTTATTACCATCATCAGTATTATTAGTACGAAGCGAGGCGTTATTAATATTTTAATTACTATTGGCATTATATAATTATATTAATAACTATTGTCCTTATGTCGACCTCACTCATATGCCAGTCATTGGACAACAGAAGTTAAGTCATGGGCAGTTTGTATGTTATAAACACTGTTATACGATGGTCGCCTTCGGTTCATCAAAACGCAAAACTTGTCTACGACTTGAAAATATAATGGTTAGTGTGAACAGAATAATATGCGCAGATCTTAAGAGCCAAGCACACCAATTTTATGAATATAAGAGGCTTCTTGTACA
>NC_051412.1:34730583-34730765 GCF_015228065.2 Penaeus monodon
ATTATCGCCAGCGTTTCGTCCTTGACTTTAAATGCAGTTTATACTCCTGTGTGATGTGAACATTTATCACGTTATGTTAACCGCAAGACGAGGACACACGCTAAACGCACACGCCCGAATGCTCACCACACATTATACGTGTACACACAATGTGCACCAACCCGGGCGCTTACTTCAACGCA
>NC_051412.1:34730828-34730926 GCF_015228065.2 Penaeus monodon
ACCAAGGGGCAAAAAGATATGATTATGACGGTGATGTGTTGTGCCTGGTAGTGTTTGCCAGCGTCGAGTGGGCCAGCATGCAACCTCTGTGGCCGCAG
>NC_051412.1:34731238-34731467 GCF_015228065.2 Penaeus monodon
AAGGTGAACGTCCTATGTTGTGAGATAGAGAGACGGGGAGATAGGCCTACTTAGGGGGGATGAAGATTTTTTATTATGTATTTGTTTGTTTGTTTATTGCAGGGAAAAATGAGGAGAAGGAAAAAAAGTAAGCGAGGCGTAACAGTTCCTCAGGCTGGAAACCGCAAGCCAATTACGCAACGTCTTGAGAAGTTAGGTCAAGTCAAGGTGTTAGATGCAGAAACTCTCA
>NC_051412.1:34731723-34731908 GCF_015228065.2 Penaeus monodon
TTTTTCCGAGCCAGCGTGAATAAGGCATGGTGGGCATTCGTGAGAGCCGGCCAAGGAAGCTCAGTCGAGTCGTGGGAGAATTACCTTATTCTGAATTTACGAAGGGGGGCGGGGGTGAGGGGAGGCATTGCGTAAAGTGCAGAGGAGTGTAGAATGTGTAGGATAACATGAATTGCACGTGCGGC
>NC_051412.1:34731943-34732045 GCF_015228065.2 Penaeus monodon
ACGCAGCTGGGCGGGCGAAACACACGTGCGCTCATGGGGTTGGGTAGGGGGAAGGGGTTGGATAGGGGGAGGGAGGGGGAGCCGAGCCCTGGCTTGCTACAA
>NC_051412.1:34732372-34732672 GCF_015228065.2 Penaeus monodon
GACTTGACGCTCAGCACAAGAATAATCGCCAGTCACAAGCCACGACGGATTAACACATGGCTTTGTACCCTAAATCCTCCTTATTATTGACGGTGTATGGCAGTTTCTTGGTTCATTTGTTCCGTTATGCAAGAACAAAATTAAGGGGGCAGCGGCATAGGGAGCAGCGTGACGTCACCGATGTTGGCGACGGAGGGGATTGGCATCAAGTGGCGTTCCGTTCGTCGGTCGGGCTTGGGTTGTTCGTGGGCGGTGGCGGCGATATTCGGGCGATTTCGATATTTTATGTGTCCTTTTTCA
>NC_051412.1:34732943-34733165 GCF_015228065.2 Penaeus monodon
CGATACCCCGCCTTCTAACCCCCGCCCTCATGCTCCTCCCGATCGCAAAAAAAAAAAAACGAGAACGCAATTATTAATTCAGATCGGAAATCAAATCGCTTAAAAGTTGACGCAACATAATTCCACCGTCAAACATTTATATACAACCGCACGAGTTGAGAGAGTTAGTTGCTAATGTGTGTCTGTGTTTTTCACCCTTACGCAGGCTCTTTTTTTTTTTTG
>NC_051412.1:34733426-34733518 GCF_015228065.2 Penaeus monodon
CACCCCATATCTTGAGTGATCTGACAACGGCCCGGTTTTACAAATTGAGGAAAAGTCCGATATTATCGCTCAATATGCAACCACGAGTCGAT
>NC_051412.1:34733696-34733825 GCF_015228065.2 Penaeus monodon
TCCTAATATCAGTCTCCTCAAATAGACAGCGAGAGACAGCGTCCAGATGTTGGCAGAATGGCCGTATATGATTGGTGTACGAGCCTCTTGTCATGACGTAATGTCGAAGTTCGATACAACCTTGGATTG
>NC_051412.1:34734051-34735346 GCF_015228065.2 Penaeus monodon
TATATTTCTCTTTGGCAGCGTCTGTATAGACAGCACCTTTCTCTTTGATGCAGGTGGTTCAAATAACGCACACGTCGCGGACATGTTGCAAGGAAGGCAAGCAATATGTAGATGAATCAGTAGACAAAAGGCCTTCAAAAATAAAGCGCAAATAAAAGGTCTAATATGTTTTTATACTGAATCGTATTTGTTTGATAGAGAAAGAAGCGTCCTGATGACTATACAATATCACAGGCAACATTTATTAATAAAACCCCTTTTTTATAGAAGGGACAAAAGGAAAAAAGATGGAAATATATATACATATAGTATAACCAGTATATATAGCGCGCCAGATTAATTCATAAAAGCATCCGCATGTGCGTTTGTAGCTCTCTCTCTCTCTCATATCATTCGGGTATAACATGTATTTTTAATTAATTTCAAGTTGGGGTTTAGAAACGCACCGAAAACGCTTGGCCCAGTGCACGCGTGCCAATCAATTTCCAACGCGAAACAGATTGATGATGGAGGGAAGGGGAGGAGGGGCAGGGAGGGGTGGAGAGGGGGAGAGGAGGGATAGAGAGGGGAGGAGAGGAGGGATAGAGAGGGGTGGGGAGAGGAGGGGAGAGGGAGGGGAGGAGGGACAGGGAGGGGATGGGAGGAGGGGTAGGGAGGGGAGGGGAGGAGGGACAGGGAGGGGTGTGAAGGAGAGGGGAGGAGGGATAAGGAAGGGTGTGGAGGGGGAGGGGAAGAGACAGGGAGGGGGGAGGGAGTGGGTTGGGTGATGATGCCGGAGATGGGATGAGATGAGGCTGTGGATGCTGAGCCGAGTGCGGTGAGACACGTGTGGCCGGGGGGAGGGAGGGGGGAAGGGACGGTGATAAAATGGTATTGTTCCGGTGCCATATAGTCATTATCGGGGAGGGGGGAGAGGGACTAAGGGGAAAATCTGCCGAACCCAGAGGGAGCCGTGGGTGTCCCCTCCCCCACCCCCACCATGCTACTACCTCTCTCATCCCCCCTTTCTCCCCCACCACCACTCCCTCCCCTCTCCTCCCCCTCCCTCCCTCTCCCCTTCCCCCAGCTCCCCCCCTCCTAATTGTGACGGGGAATTAAATGCCATAATGAGTGTGTCGCGCGTCGAGGGGGGTGGGGGTGGGGGGGAGACCTGACCTCAGCGGCCGCCCTGTTCCGGTGGATCTCGGTCGTCTTGGCGGGCCATCGGGGGGGGGGGGGGTTATTCGTTTTTTTCTATTTATGGTTCTGTTTATTTAGTTTTTACGGTTTGTTTGTCTTTTCTCTTTCTGTTTCCC
>NC_051412.1:34735506-34736647 GCF_015228065.2 Penaeus monodon
TTCAATGAGATTTTCCCGCGTCTAAAATCAAGCTTCAAGCGTGCGAGTAACGGTTGTTGACATCTCGGGCATTTTGGCGAGCAACTCGGAGCAAGATGGCTTGGTTCAGTTCAAGCCGGTCGGGGGGGGGGGGGCGGTTGCGAGATGCTGATAATTTTTTTTTTTTTTGTAATATAGAATAAGTTTCGGTTTTCACCACAATGGTTGGCTTCGATGTATGATTAGGCGGGACGCGGAAAACTTGTGAGAGAAACGGTCCGGCTGATTCTCGCAGATTTTCGCCGGGCGTGCGTGTTTCTTCGTGGTGGCGATTCGCTCGGGGAAGGAGGGAGGAGGTTCGGATAAAAGGGAGGGAATAAGGGGGGGGGGGGAAAGCGCGATACCGGGAATATATTCGTGTAGGAGGGGTTCGCCTGCCCGGTTCGCCTGCCCGGTTCGCCTGCCCGGTTCGCCTGCCCGGTTCGCGGTTCTCCTTAGGCGCGAAGCCGAACTGGGTTTTAATAGCGTTTTCCTCCGTTCCGAGTATCGTTTTATATGATGATTACTTTTTTATTTGTATTTTTTTACAGAATTTTTTTTATATATAATGGGATGAGGGAATCGGTCGGTGGGAATTTCTGATCGATTTTGGGTTATTTCGAAAGGGATTTCGATTTCCGACTTCCGGCCGACGGGGAAAGAGGGAGGGGGAGAGAGAGAGGGAAAGCGAGAGGGCGAGAGCGAGGGAGAGCGAGAGGGCGAGAGATTCCGAGAGATTCCTGGTCCGGTGCGGGACAAATCGTTGAACTCGATTCGGATATCCGGTTCGGGAGGAGATCGTCGTCGGTTCCGGAGTGTCGGAGTCCCCCGTCGGATAACTGGTCGCGTCGGGAGTTGTCCGTTACGCGGCGAGGGGGCCCCCAAGTCACAGACAATTTGCGGCGAAAATGTCAAAAAAGATATAAAAAAAAAAGGAGGAAAAATATATCCGGTGTTTTCTGCGCTGACGCCCGATAAGTTCAGATCGGCGTGTCGTTCGTTCATGCCGCGGTTGCATGACTGCTTCCGAAAGGCCAAAGTTTAGCGGAAAGTGGACTCAAGGGCTCAACATGCACCGCATTGTTGCAATTAAAAGTTAAAGAGCAGACGAGGCCCGGGCTTT
>NC_051412.1:34736672-34736882 GCF_015228065.2 Penaeus monodon
GTATTATATATTGTTCTTCTACTTCTTCGTTTATTGTGCTTCGGTTTTGCGTCATTCCGGTGTGAGTCACCCGGCGAGGCTCCGAGACCGGCTGGCTCGGTCGTGTCTCCGCCGAGCGGCTTGTTCGCCTCCGGAGGGAGCAGATTTTTCCCACTTAGTGGTAGCCTTCCCGTACTTGGGGCAGGCTTTCCGTCTATCTGATATTTACAG
>NC_051412.1:34737101-34737246 GCF_015228065.2 Penaeus monodon
GAAAGTGAGCGCCTCCATCCCCCCCCCCCCCACCGCGACGTCGGACGCGGCTCGTGCGTCCGTCGCTCGCCCGGGCCGAGTCTTGCAGCGTCATCCCTGCCCGGTCTACGCTCTCATCCTTCTCATTATCCAAGCGCGATCGTTG
>NC_051412.1:34737316-34738190 GCF_015228065.2 Penaeus monodon
GCGTCGCCCTTTCGTCACCGCTTCTGATGGCGATCTGCACGATGTTGAATAAGGAAGGTGTTCATGGCTGGTGTCAAAGGATTGAAGGGGATTTGTATGGCTGTGTGGCTGCTTACCGAGCGGCGCTCCTGCCCGCTAAGTGGCGAATACCCGCGCGATTCTCTCCCGATACGTAGCGATCGGCGTGCGTCGTTCATCCCTCGCGCGGCGACTCCGTGTCAGCTCTTGCGTGGGCCTGGCGAAGTGATTTCCCGACGAAGAGCTGCTTTGCCCCGATCACTTGGCTGTTTCGTGAGCGCCCAGGCTCGACGCGTGCAATTGTTACGCATTATTCTTTGTAACTATCTTATCTTCCCATCGCGCTACGATTATATGGTAATGAAGGCGGGGAGGGCAGGGGAAAGTGAGGAGGGCGTGGGGAGGGGGAAGAAGGGGAGGGGGGTTAAGTGTACCACCTGCTACTCTCACCTCAAACTACAAAGCACCTCGCGGGGCGGCCCCCTCACCCCCGCGCCCACCACCTGCTAGGTATATCCCAGAATTTGCTTTTTCTATCGTACATTTTTTATTTATTTATAGATTTCGTGATGAGTAATGTGTAGATAATTAGTTATTTAAAATTGATTGATATTTCTGGTCTTGTTTACTGTATTTTCGGTGCATTTTTTTTTTTTTTTGGCAAGACATATAAATAGGCCTTAAAACGCGGATTTCGATTCCTCTTTCCCATTTCTCAGCCTGAATAAAAATCTCTCTTCTCTGCATTGTTATTCATTCATCATTTTTTTTCCATTTCCCTCTCTCGGAATTATGGAAATGAGCCGGGACCGAAATAAACAGTAAGAGATGAGAGTGAGATAAGAAGAGGGGGAAT
>NC_051412.1:34738237-34738445 GCF_015228065.2 Penaeus monodon
TATCTGAGTCATCTGAAGGGGGGAGGGGGTGAAGGGGGAGGGGGTGATGGGGGGAGGCGGGATTGGGGCCAAAGGCGAGTGTTTTCCGCTTTCTTGATTTAAACCGTCCGCGATGACGCCCACGTGAGGAGAATATGGCTCTATCTGGTTCCTCTCTCGCACGCCTAGCCTGTTCACCTCTGAACACATTTACATGTATATGGGGCGG
>NC_051412.1:34738746-34738911 GCF_015228065.2 Penaeus monodon
CACTATATCCCCTCCTGCTGAATACCCTCATCCCCTGACCCCCCCCCCTTTACCCCCACCTCCAACAAACACGGACACTCACGCACACACGCCCCTCCGCCCATCCTCGAATCGCTTTCCTCGCCACCGATTGACCGTTTGATAAAAACTGCTTACAGGTGGCGT
>NC_051412.1:34739271-34739379 GCF_015228065.2 Penaeus monodon
CTGTATTTTCCTCCGAGGTCACAAGAGGTCAAAAGACGTGGACGGTGCGCTGAGGGAAGGTCATCCTAGTTGTCCAGACTGAAATACAATATCATACAGTGAAATGGG
>NC_051412.1:34739841-34740595 GCF_015228065.2 Penaeus monodon
GGAACGGCAGCTGCTCCTGCCACTGTGGGATATCATAATGAGTTATGGTCGTTGTTTTATTTAATTTTTCACTTTACTTATCTTTTCGAGGGAAACACCTGTCGTGATCATGTCAGCCGATACAAGATTAATCATTGGCGCATGCTGAGGAAAATCGCCATTCCTTGCCGAAAATATGTGAGAAAGAAAAATAAAATTCATTATTATTTTGCGGTTTTATTAGGTTTGTTTTTGTATTATTTATATCACGAGATTATATTGTGTGTCTGGTTCATATTATTCGATGCCTCGCGCGTTGATAATGATCTTACAGTTGAGTTCAGATGTTCGTGTTTTGTTGCCAGTGTGTGTAAGGGTTTAAGCTCCCCTCCCCCTTCCCCTCCCAGGGCCAACATAAAATTGGCAACAGTTCTGCCAACATAACGAAATCGACAGTGAAATTCATAAATTCGACAAGGTGTGAACGCGATTTTTATAGGTACCTGGTCGCATATACACACGCAACCCACGTTCACACGCAACCCGTAGCAAACGCACTCGCACTATATAGGCCTGTACCTGACTTGCACGCTTGCAACGCGACAAGGCGGAGAAACAACTCGGGTCTCCGCTGCAATTAACGGGGAGAAACAACAGTCAGATCGAAAGATTCTTATCAAATATTCTCATAACATTTTCTGCTTCTTACGGTCGTATGATTACACAATACGCGATTTCGGGGAATCACCGTTTTGTTATTTTTATCATTATTTCT
>NC_051412.1:34740639-34740994 GCF_015228065.2 Penaeus monodon
TTGTTTGGATATAAATACGACTGTTACAAACATATGATTTTGGCTTATCGTTGTTTGTTGTGTGGTATCTGCGCGGTAGATTAGCCTACGCCTACAAGGGTAGATTTCGCCGGGAGATTAGGCCTACGTGAGTAGATTTCGCCAGTAGATTTCGTGGGTAAATTGGTGGTGTCCGCGAGGCTGATGGTGGTAGACTGGTAGACTAGTTACCATTCTGTCTACTTGTTATCTATCGGGGAATGTAGATAGTCGGGGGGGGGGGGCTACCGAGGTCTACTTAATTTTTTTTATGGCCTTATTATGGCTTTATGAGAGTTCGTTGTTATTTTTTTTTAGGAAATTATATACATGATTG
>NC_051412.1:34741703-34742157 GCF_015228065.2 Penaeus monodon
GGTAACTTAATTATTCATGTTATTCTTCCCGCGCCGGGGATCATATGGCGGGCTGGACGATCTTATCCAAACGGAAGGAGTATATGGCCTATTGACGAAGAAAAGCGGCGATAAAATAGCGTCTGTCGAGGGAATAGCGCTCACGTCGTCGGCGTAGTACGGAGGTCGGCGGTGCTGTAAAAGTTTTAATGAAGGAGAGTAGCGGGCGGGCGGATAGGAAGGAATGGAGCGAAAGAGCGCTTTGTTGCTTAAGTGTAGCGGTCGCGGGGGGGATATTGGTCGGTAGCGGCGGTAGTTGTGACGAGCGGGACGGTAGGTAGATAGCGGTGGTCTCGATGTAGTGAAAGAGCGATTTGTCGCCAAGGAGTTGCGGCGAGAAAGGATGAAGGTAGAGACGTTGCGGTGGTCTTGGCGTAGCGAAAGAGCGCTTAGTCGCTAAGTAGTAGTAGGGAGA
>NC_051412.1:34742192-34742615 GCF_015228065.2 Penaeus monodon
AATCGAGCTTTGTTGATATAGGTAGGGGATTAGGTGTCTTTTTTTTATTCCTATGCGGAGTGGCTTCGAGAAGGAATGACGTTTTTCGATTCGGCAACGTGTAAGTAGCGATGTCATGCTAGGTTTAGCGGGGATGATGGTCGTGTAGCGGTTTATCCAGGCGGTCAGGTATACGCGAGGGTGGTTAAGGTGTAGCGGAGGGGGGGGGTGAAGGGTGAGCAGCGTGGTGTCGTCTAAAAGGTGTGGGGTGAAGGAAGAAGAAGGGAAAAGGAGGAAAGACAGAGAGCATAGTGATGATGATGGAATATGTACCTCTCGCGATTCGATTTTGTTTTTCGTGGACAAGCGATCTAACCGTCTCTGTATTTATCCCTACGAAAAATGTCATTACAGCCGTAGGGGAATCGAAACCATTGTACATTG
>NC_051412.1:34742672-34743046 GCF_015228065.2 Penaeus monodon
AAGTATTTTTTTGCCGAGGATATGTAAGCATAAAATGTGCGAGCGTGTGCGGCGGCCGGAATGAGAGCGAGATCACGGCGGTCGGCGGTGCGGAAAGGCTGGCGAGAGTATGAATCACTCATCGCTGTTCTCTTGTTTTTTATCCAAGGGCGTCGCGCATTTAAACGTAGTTGGAGATACGAAGGGCGCGAGGTGGCAGGGGGCGACGGCGGGCGGAGGCGACAACGGGTAGCGGCAGAGTCGGAGCGGGTAGCGGGGTCGGGTCCGTGTTGCCGCCGCTGATGTACCAGTCAAGGATGCCGGTGACGCAACCCTGCACCGCTCTGGCTTGGCTAATGGATAAACACTTGCGCTGGTCTCGCTCCGTCTCTTTG
>NC_051412.1:34743231-34743306 GCF_015228065.2 Penaeus monodon
CCCTGGCTGTTTAGCTCCCCCACCTGGCTTAACTGCATCGTATTATGCGTCACTAGTTTAGGTGGGTGGGTTAAT
>NC_051412.1:34743342-34743498 GCF_015228065.2 Penaeus monodon
GTTAAGGGTGAGGGAATTGATTCGGGAATATTGGACGGTTATGTCGGGTGTGGTAACAGTTGATTGGCCAAACGTTCGCCCTCGCCAGACTGAACGGCGGGCGCTACATGCGGCGGGGCGGGCGGCTGGAGAACAGCACATATTGCACAAGACGCG
>NC_051412.1:34743551-34745651 GCF_015228065.2 Penaeus monodon
TGTAAGACTGGGAAGCAATGTGCGCATAGTTCGAATTCCGGCGAAATCACGAATTCTTTTGTCATTCTGTGCGCGCGTAACCTTCAGGCAAGATCGATTCGAAGCTTGCTTTCTGGCTGGCAAAAGTTCAGAGAGGAGACAACTCAACCGAATCCGAACCTGTGTCAGGGCGCCCCCTTTCTCCCCACTCCTCCTACTCCCCCCTTCCCCTGTCCCCCCGCAGTCACGCTAATGTCAGTTATGAGCGGCCGGCCAACCTGGCGACGCCGGCCCGGCCTGGAGCGGTCTCCCGCGAGCGCCAACGAAGGCAGAAAAGCCTCGGGATTCCACGCATTCCGACTTTCGCCAAGTGGATGCAATAAAACATGCTTATGGACGCCAAGCAAACACTGCAGGCGGGGAGGGGGAGGATGATGGCGTAGGAAGGAAGGGAGGAACACGCTCGCTGGCTTGTTTGCGTCGCAGGTTAGAGTCCAGCGCCCTCCTTCGATCCAGGAGGAGGGGCAGAAGGGGGTTGGGGGCAATTACAGCCGTAAGTACTGCACGATTTGCAAAAGAGCGGCGGCGACGGCGGCGTCCGAAGAGGCCGGCATTCCTTGCGTGGCGCGACAGGTTGTCATGGGAACCGTTCGGCGATTTCGGGATTTAAAGGGCCTCCTTCAACGACGCCGTGGGGATCGCCGATCGCTTTTTTCCCATGTCATTCATAGGGAGAAGCTGGTGTTACGTTGTGCTGTTAACCTCTCGTTAGATGCGCTTTTGTTTGTGTTGTTTTGATGTGAAGGCGGTAAACATGACGATTATCATGGTTGTCGCGTGATTATTTCGTTTTGTATGTATTCGTTCTTATTATTTTTGAGTATGTGGCTGTAGAGTATCGCCTTCCAACTTTGAATATGTCTGGTCATCTTATTTATAGCCGGTATGTGTATATTTTATGCAGCAGTTCGTGCATGGCGTCCGGAGGAAAGCGTGGGTCCGAGGGATGAAAGGAATACGTTATTAAATTATATAGAAAGATGATAACGTCGTGGCGAATATGACACGAACGTTTTTATATATTTACTTTCCTCTTTCTCGGTGTTTTTAAAAGCGAGTTGCCCCGAGAGCTTTTTAAAACGTCCTCCCTCGCTGGCGGAGTTGGCGGGCAGGACAACAAAAGGCGCGAGGCGGCGGCCGTTACAGGGCGCAGCGGCGGGCAGGCGAGCGGGCAAACGGGCGAGGGGCCGGGCGCCGTTTAAATGGGGATCGCGCAACGTTCGTTCGTCCGGCCCCCGCTACTGGGAACATTTTGCCCTTCTGCCCTTCTGTCGCTGTTGGGGGACGTCTTGACCCGTCTCGATACTGGGGGCACCTTGTTCGGTCTCGCTGTCGGAAAACACCTTGCCAGGTCTCGTTGCAGAAGGACGTCTGGCCCGGTGTCGAGGCTGGGAACGTCTGTTCGGTCTCTCTAACGGTGACCCCTGCCCCGTTCTCGATACTGGGGCCACCTTGCCCGGTCTCGCTTCTAGGAAACACCTCTCCCCGGTCTCGCTACTGAGATCACCTTGCCTCGGGTTCATGCTGAAGGTAGTGCTTGCCCGACGTTCCCCGTTGGAACGGGGTATCGGGTCGCGATCGGGCGAGGGAGTCGGTCCCACGTGCGGCCGAGTGCATGCCCGCCGCGGAGGGGGCTGCGGGGAAGGTCTTGGAAGGAAAAAGAGAAGGAGGAGGAGGCGGTGGGGGTAAGAAAGCACGGGTTCAGAAAAGAGGAAGAATAGTGGGGGGGTTGAAGGGGGGAGGGTAAGAGGAAGGGAGGAGGCAGAGGCGCGTTCTTCTATCCTCGGAAGGTCGGAGAGGAGCGGCGTTATGAAAACCTGAATAGCTTCGACAGGTAATATTGGCAACCGTTTTACCGTGGGACCAGTGGCGGTGACCAGGGAGCTACCGGGAATCCCCTCCCCCTGTATGCCCAAAGACCCCCTCCCCCCTTCTTTCCTCCCCTACCTCCCCCCCTTTCCCTTTGCCCCAACACCTCACATCGTCGAGGGTGGCCTCATGATGGCGATATTAATGCCTGTTCCTTTTCCCGTCCTTATTCGTCGGAGGCAGAGGGAAAAC
>NC_051412.1:34745691-34745864 GCF_015228065.2 Penaeus monodon
ATATAATGCGTCAGTGGATGTGGGAGATCTGTACTACAGGTTTGCGGAGATTCGTAGGGATTTCAATAGGACACGCTAAGTGCAAGGGAGGCGGCCGTGATTCTACAGCGAGAGGATTGCGGTGTGCGTGGAGTTAATAGTGGTGATAATTATAATGATAATAACGATTGTGA
>NC_051412.1:34745993-34746324 GCF_015228065.2 Penaeus monodon
TACCCACATAATTTTAGAGATCCGCACTGTTTAATTCTTAATACTTATATGGTATACTAATAGCGATAATGAAATGAATTTGGCGTAGAACAGATGACATAATGGCATTTTATAATTTATTAGCGTCGCATTAATATTTATGAGTGTAGGTCTATGTTAATATAATTACTACAGAAGCTTCTCATAAAACTTGTTCTGCCAGTTACTGATATTACGGCTAAAGCTTCCGTTTTTTTAGATAATGATAATATTGGTGTGAAGTTGATTATTTGATTAACAAATATGAAGGAATATGCTTGGGCATTTTTCCGTTGTGGAGGTTAGAGTTGGG
>NC_051412.1:34747341-34747675 GCF_015228065.2 Penaeus monodon
GGCAACACCTCTCCCTTTCCGTTTAGCACTAAAATCCGTGCACGATCAATTGCATAGCGTTGCATGTTTTGAGCGCCATGGCACGAACAAAGAACAAATATCACTTGTCTTGGAGTAAAAGAAATGTTGCATATTTATAAGGCGTGCTTGCAAGGATCCCCCGTGAAGAAGCTTGTTGCGTTCTGCAAGGCGCCAGATTGCGGGGACGCTGTTGCAGGTTACAGGGTTAAGGGGCGGGGGAAGTTGCAATCATGTACTCTTAGAGTCGCGAGAGACGGGCGAGCGGGAGGGAGGCAAGTGAGCGATGATTTGCAACGCATTGCAGCGGGGATCA
>NC_051412.1:34748200-34748326 GCF_015228065.2 Penaeus monodon
CAATTGTTTGATGAATGATACATTGATGAACTATATCTCTGTTGCTTAATATCAGTTCATATTCGGGCTCTGTTCTTATTTTTTTCAATTGGTTGTTCTTTTATCGGCAAGGGAGTTGGAAAATGG
>NC_051412.1:34748378-34749071 GCF_015228065.2 Penaeus monodon
AAATCATGTGCGGTATTATTTTTCCGTTTCTGTGTCGCTTACTTTGATTATTTTCGTATTTTCATTTTTTTTTTTCGTGCCTTCAGTCATATGTTGTCAAGATTATTTCTGGCATTGCAGAATGTCAACGGCATCATTGCAGCAGTGACCGTTCCCTCATTATGAAATTGAAACCGTAATGAATAAAAGAATAAACCGTAAATAAACAGAACCCTCTCTATGGGCGGGATAGAACAGCCTTAAAAACATTTCTTTGATACGCTAACTAATGTAAATATAACGGTTGAATTTATATAAAAAAAGAGAGAGAAGAATTATGGGTAACTTCTGACATTACGCTAATATTGCACAAGCTTATCGAGTTGCATGCTGCGCTCGGAGGCCATGATGACTTCCAGTTGGCAATAGCAGAAGGTAGATGTAATATGCTGTCTTTGGGCGGTAGCAGGTGGCAGTGCGGGCGTCGGGGGGGGGGGGGGGCGACGGGGGGGGAAGGGAGGAGGGTGACGGGGGGGAGAGGGGGAAGGGAGGAGGGTGACGGGGGGGGGGGGGGGAAGGGAGGAGGGTGACGGGGGGGGAGAGAGGGAAGGGAGGAGGGCAACTGTGGGGGGGAGAGAGATGGAGGGGAAAGGGAGGGGTAAGAGCAGGGGAGATGGGGATGGAAAAGCAGTTAGCCCCATTATATCTCATGCG
>NC_051412.1:34749269-34749501 GCF_015228065.2 Penaeus monodon
CCCTTACCTCCACCAAGAGAGGTCAAAGGTCCACTGACCTCCCCCCCCCCTTTCCCCCTTGAGAGAAGAGAGACGCTAAAAATCAGATATGCGCAGTAATATGATTATTTTGGAGGGCGGCCGTTCGGGGCAGCCAAGGGAAGCGGCCAAGGTGAGCGCGAGGGCAGGCGCCGAGGGGGGGAGATGCTTTCCGAAATTGATGGGTTGGTGCTCTCGCTGTCACTCGCTCTCC
>NC_051412.1:34749675-34749818 GCF_015228065.2 Penaeus monodon
GAAAATAAGGCAGCAGATGCACTGACAGGCAATCAGACAGACAGGCGGACAAAGGCAGGACGAACTGCTTGCAGGCAAAGGATTAAACAGGAATGGATGCAGGAAGCAAGCACATATATCGGCCGGCCGGCGTAATAGGTGGA
>NC_051412.1:34749884-34750223 GCF_015228065.2 Penaeus monodon
TGACATTCGAGTATGAATATAGGTTGGCACGGCTGGTCGCGAGGGGAAAGGAAAAGGGTATTTCCCACTATACTGATGCTGACGTCATTGGCAGCCAGGTACCCCGGGCGAGTAGGGGGAGGGGGAGAGGGGTTAGTTATCCCCCTTTCCCCTCTTCTTCGCCTCTCTCCTTCTTCTCTGTCTTCTCAATTCACTTTCTTTCCATCGTCACTTCCTCCTCCTCTTCCTGGTCCTCCATCATCACCACCTTTTCCTACTCACTCCCTGTATATCGCTACCTTATCCCTTCCCCTCCTCTTCCTTCTCCTTCTCCTCCCCTTTTCTACTCCCCCCCCTTCC
>NC_051412.1:34750456-34750627 GCF_015228065.2 Penaeus monodon
TTAAAAAGAGAATCTGTAGATAAAGACAGAGGAACACCACGCCATTTTTGCCAAGAGAGTAGGCCTACACATGTATATTTTTATTCTCCTTTTTTCCTTAGCAAGTCGGGAAGAAACACCGAGATATGCCTCCCGAGTTCCTTGCGTCTTTGCCATTCCTCTTTCTCTTGG
>NC_051412.1:34750837-34751081 GCF_015228065.2 Penaeus monodon
TATCCCACCCGGAAATGCCTAGGCAGTCATGGCACTTTTTCCTCCGCTGGTCTTAACCGCGCCAGGCACTTCTTGCTCCGTGGACTTGTAATTACATCGTCTAACAGTGTATGACGCGCCCGCTGCCCCCTTGCCGAGTCGATCGTTACTCGGACGATCCCGTCTATCGCTTCCTGTCTTGACTTTTTTCTGTCTCTTTGGCGACGAAGAATTTTATTCACTTTCTCTTCTAAATTTCGGAGTG
>NC_051412.1:34751127-34751639 GCF_015228065.2 Penaeus monodon
CTGTGATGCCCATTTTCATGCATTCTGCATACCCTTCTCCTTCACCGTTTCCTTCAGTCCTCTCCCCCCTCACCCTTCCTCTCTTCTTCCCTTCCACCCCCTCTTCCCGTTTCTCGTTCTACTCCCCCTCCTTTTCCTGTTTTCTTACCTTTTTCTTCTCTGCTTTCATCCTCCTCTTTTCCTACTTTCACCCTCCCCCCCCTCCACTTTCCCTACATTCTGCTTCTCCTCCTCCTTCCTCTTTTCCTACCTTCTCCCCCACTTCTCTTCCTCTTTTCCTACCTTCTCCCCCACTTCTCTTCCTCTTTTCCTACCTTCTCCCCCCCCCATTTCCCTTCCTCTCTTCCTACCTTCTCTCCCCCCCCATTTCCCCATTTTATCCTCCCCGTCTTTCCTTCGTTTCAAAGAACCCATACAAGACACATGTCAGATGTTAATGATTTGCGCAAACGTCACATCTTTGGCCTGGTAATTCGTTGGCCTGGTTCCGTATGCCCTTGGGTCGTCCGGCA
>NC_051412.1:34751692-34751960 GCF_015228065.2 Penaeus monodon
TTGCTGGCACCTGCCTGGCTGCCTCGGAGGGCGATGTTTAGGCGGGGCCCCTCGAGTGTTTTGGTTTCGTAGGAGTCATTGAGCCAAATGTTCGTCTTCCAAGGCCCTGCCCAGCCGCCCTGCCCAGCCGCCCTGCCCAACCACCCTGCCCAGCCGCCCTGCCCAGCCACCCTGCCCAGCCACCCTGCCCAGCCACCCTGCCCAGCCGCCTGCACAACCTCACGCAACCCCGGCTGCCCTCCTCCCTCCCTCTTTGCAATTTGGTTAT
>NC_051412.1:34752179-34752443 GCF_015228065.2 Penaeus monodon
TTTCCCCCTCCTTCCGTCCTACCTCTCCTCTTCCACTCTCTCCTTCCTCCCCTCTCCCACTCTCTCTGTCCTCCCCTCTCCCACTCCCTCCATCCTCCCTTCTCCCACTCCCTCCCTCTGCTCCCTTTTTCATCTCTTTATTTCTCTCATTTAAGCCCCTCCCCCCCTCTTAGCCCCCCCCCCTTCCACCATGTCGAGCCCCGTGCATGAGTAACGAGTCTTTGTGTTGCAACTGGACCCTCGAGATGTGTGCGTGGGGGGTGG
>NC_051412.1:34752775-34753492 GCF_015228065.2 Penaeus monodon
AAGGAACTCGAAACAGCTCGGTGGTACATGACTAGCATAGTTTTGCCGGCAGTCTGTGTCGTCAGCAGCATGTCAGCCCTCGTTATTTTGCCACGTGTGCTGACTCCGTTTGCTGACGCCGTGGTGATTCAGTGTGTCTGTAAGCACATAACTTTTACATCAATTATTGTTATCGATTAAAAAATCCGATATAGCAGATAGGTGGTTCGTTACCGAAATCACCAAGCTGTTTCTCCAATTGTCTTAAAATTATTTTCGGTAAAAAAGGAAACAGCGATTACGTAGACGCTGATTCTGTTTAAGAATAATGCCGTGATTAGCCGTAATTAAGATGAATATTGCTGGGTAGAATCTTTGAGTTTCTGAATTATGCAAATGAGGCAGTTATAAGCGCAAAATAGATCAACAAAAGCTTAAAAGTTACAAACAAATATATATAAAGAGGCGAACACAGACCACATGCATAAATGGTGTGAAGCCAAAACGACTAAACAGAGAAAAAAGATCAAAGGAAGCACAAAGCAAAACAAATAGAGGATCTGAAGCAAGTCTGTTTTGATTTATCCTCCTTGACGAGGTTTGCTTGGGGAAGGAGACCGCGCGGCAGAAGGGGAAGAAAGGGCTACACTTAGGAAAAAAAAATCAAGATCGCCATATCGCCGACGTGAGACGGGAATGCGTGTTGCGGTTCCCTCTGAGGATTCCTACGGAGCGTTC
>NC_051412.1:34753709-34753964 GCF_015228065.2 Penaeus monodon
GACAGCTCTCCCAAGACGCCTGACACCTGGTTGTTTGTGGCCCGGGCTGACGTGTTGATGCTGACAATTTGCTGAGCTTTGTGTGAGTGTTGGGGGGGGGGGTTGTGTAGAGGATAGGATGATATTTTTTAAGAGCGTTTTGGTGTCGCAATACGACTACAAAACGGCTACGATGCTACAAAACACGCGATTATGATTTATGTGATTTTGTGATTTTTTTTCTTCCCGGCCTTTTGTACTAGTGTTTTTGTTTAT
>NC_051412.1:34754144-34754245 GCF_015228065.2 Penaeus monodon
GGTTGAAGGATACTGCTTGATGACTTGCCGTCCTTAGAGCTTGGTCGAGGCTGACCCTCGGGATGTTACAATGAAGATGGTTTCCTTGAGATGAAACTGGA
>NC_051412.1:34754572-34754711 GCF_015228065.2 Penaeus monodon
GGCAGAATAAGTGAGGTGAGAAAAATAGCTAAAACGAAGAATGTAATCACTCGCCTCGTAGAGCCGGAGTTACACACAAAATAGACTATAAAGAGGACATCCAGAGCTATAACCCAAGCCCCTTTTCCCCCAAGGTTAG
>NC_051412.1:34754935-34755534 GCF_015228065.2 Penaeus monodon
AAATCGCGAGTGGTATGGGGAGGGAAGGAAGGGAAGAGGAGGGAGGAGAAAGGAGAGGAGGAGAGGGAGGTGGAGGGAGGAGTAGTGAGAGAGAAGGAGATGGAGGGAGAGAGCGAGGTGGAGGGAGAGAAGGAGATGGAGGGAGAGAGGGAGGTGGAGGGAGAGAGGTAGGTGGAGGGAGAGAAGGAGATGGAGGGAGAGAGGGAGTGAGGAGAGTGGAGCTTGGGGAGAGGAGGTGGAGTTCGAGATATGGAGATGGGTTAGGGAGAGAGGGAGGTGGAGGGAGAGAGTGGGGAAGAAGAAGGAGGTTGAGGGAGCGGGGGGGGTAAAGGGGTTAGGATGGAGGGAGGGAGAGAACAAGACAGAAACGTCATCCGAATTTCGTTTCTCCTGCGCCCGAACTTAACCTCGCGAGAAATCAGAAAGCCAAACAAAAGCAAAAAAGGGGCTTCTCTGCGCGCGCTATTTGACGGGCAAATTCAATATCCAAATGGGATTCAGTCATTAAAGAAAAAAAGAAAAGAAAAAAGGAAACGTGACGGAAGAGGAGATCTGAATTCGTTCGGCGACGAGGAGGGTCGTCGAGGCGCCGGCCACGA
>NC_051412.1:34755562-34756289 GCF_015228065.2 Penaeus monodon
AAGGAAAGAGCGTAAGAAGGAAAGAAAGGGAAGCATAACAACGATGGAGAAAGGGGCGAAGGGAGGCCGAGGAAAGGGGCGAAGGGAGGCCGAGGAAAGGGGCGAAGGGAGGCCGAGGAAAGGGCGAAGGGAGGCCGAGGAGAGGGGCGAAGGGAGGCCGAGGAGAGGGGCGAAGGGAGGCCGAGGAAAGGGACGAAGGGAGGCCGAGGAAAGGGGCGAAGGGAGGCCGAGGAAAGGAGGCCGAGGAAAGGGGCGGAGGGAGGAAAGGGGGAGGCGACAGAGGCAAGAAGGTTCGCCGCGGTGATGGAGGCTGCGGGACAGTGCCTGGTAATTTCAGGGATGGCGGCGTAAATGCGGCAATTGTGTGGGCGTCGTAAGGCAGTATGAGGGTGTTGCTTCCCGCTGAGGGGGCGGCCGTCTGTTTAATCCTTCTCTTTCCTTTTATTTCTCCTTTTCCCCTCTGTCCCCTTCTTCTCTTTCTCTCGTCCTTCTGCTTCTGTCTCCTTTCTCTGTCACTCTTCTTTGCTTTTTTCTCCCCTCTTTTTTCCCCTTCCCTCCTTTCCTTCCATCTTCCCTTCCTTCACTCCCTCCTCCGTTAGGCTTACCCTCCCCCCCCTCACCCCCTCACACACTCATCCCGCCCCTTTTCCCTCACACTGACCAGCTGGTAAAAAGAGTGAGCAAGGGGAATGCGAGTGAAAAGAACTTTATATGAGCCGATTAACAG
>NC_051412.1:34756334-34756857 GCF_015228065.2 Penaeus monodon
GTCTATTGCTAACCTCACACTTGTCTCAGAATCGATGTTGCCAAGGATGTTAAAATGTCGGGAGAGATGCTTAAGGCCAACCGGACACTTGTTATTGAACGATTAAAAAGATGTTACTCGCTTCAAGAGAGGTCTTAGAAGCAAAGGACAGTGTGGTGTAGCGAGAGCGTATCTGTTTTTCTTTATCTCTTCTTTTGATTAGTTACGAGGGTGTCGCTCCCCCTCCCCCCCACACACCCCACACACCCCACACACCCCACACCAGCACCCCACCCCCGTCACTCCATGATGATAGCCTCTTCGATATCGGTTCATAGCGCTGTATTCCCCCGATCGCAAGGGGTGGTGATGGGGGACGAGGCGGCAGGGAAGCTTAATACCTGTGCCTGACTGATCATGCAATCGGCGTCGGATCAGGCAGCTCATGACCAAACCGCTGTGACCGTGATCATGAGCGCGATGGATGAGGGATAGCGGGACGGCCGGCAGCGTGACAGGATTCCTTTGGCGCCGGGGGTTCCTT
>NC_051412.1:34757022-34757463 GCF_015228065.2 Penaeus monodon
AGAGAGCTCATCCATCGGTTATCGTGAGAACACGTCACGTTTTCCTTTCTTTAAATTCTTTTTGCTAAGTCTTTTCGCCCTGACTTGACACTTAGTGGTAAGTCGCAGGTTTTCCAAATCCAGCGAAAGTGAAAATACCATCACTATGAAAACATATCAACTTTTTTTTTTTGGCTTTTATGAACCTGTCTCTTTGATGGTCGTACACGCACACTTGCGTATCACGAACGCACTTTTTTCGCGTTTTGTATATGAAGGATAGAAAAGCACTTGTTCATCCGGAAGTGTTCTGTCGCACCGCTTGTTCTGGATGTTATTGGCTCGAGTGTATCCGGTTTCAGGGAGAAGTATCATCAGCTTTTTCATTTGTGGAAGTGACATTGAACCTTCTGTGATGACTGCGTTTGTGTGTGTTTATTGTTTATTGGAATGTGGGACTTG
>NC_051412.1:34757716-34757972 GCF_015228065.2 Penaeus monodon
CAGAGCGCGATGACCCCGCCTCGTGCCTCATGATCCGAGCAAGGTTTGTTTATGTTTGAACAAACTGCCATCTTCCCCTCCCCCCCCCCCTGCCGCACACACGACCCCGGCAAAACACACTGCCTCCTGCGGCCAAGCGTTGGTTAGGTCATTATGACATTTGACCTCATAATGACCCGCTGATGAGCAAGAGGAGGTCGGCGAGCGTGACCCGCTGGCTCTGGGCAGTTGTTTGTTGTTTCCTTCTGTTCTCTTT
>NC_051412.1:34758071-34758218 GCF_015228065.2 Penaeus monodon
TTTCCTCACCAACAGAGCCCATTAAAAGCGCCTTGATTCAACGGGAATGAACTTATTTTTTTATGATCGTTCCGTGACTGTACCTTGTCCCATTTCTGCAATGTTGCACGAGGGGATTCGTATCACCTGTTAGAACAATGTCAAGAT
>NC_051412.1:34758267-34758511 GCF_015228065.2 Penaeus monodon
CGTGCTATCATGTGAGTATCAGTAATTACTAACCTCAGTAAGTATGACGAAAGAGAGTTAGTTCCTTTTCCTTGTTAGTTTGTGGCGCAGGTCTCGGCTGTTTTATTATCCTCTTGCTTTGTAGTTAGTGGAAGCGAGTGTAAAGTTTTTTTTTCTTTTCTTCTCAGTCTCTTGGATGGATTTAAGTGAAGGAATATCAGGCGAGGCGAGCTATGTTTGCTATGCGTGTGCTCTGCATGGCGGA
>NC_051412.1:34758576-34758679 GCF_015228065.2 Penaeus monodon
CCGTCAGTGGTTTTTCTTGTATCACTTACCTTCATGTTATTCCTGATTCTCTCTGATGTTTTTGTGTCTCCTGGTTCTTTTGATTTATCATCTGTCCGGCCCA
>NC_051412.1:34758755-34758953 GCF_015228065.2 Penaeus monodon
TTGGCGGGACGACCGCGATTGCTTCCTCCAGCGGCCGAGTTCTCGCCTCGCCGTCGCCCTCGCCTGACGGATCGCTGGTTCACTTGCCGCCGGTGGGCATGAGGGCGTGCGGGCGGCGTCCTTTGCGGGGCGTGCGGGCGGGCACAGTGGGCGGCGCGCCTGAAGCGGACGATGGGCGGGCGCGTGGGCAATGCCACG
>NC_051412.1:34758999-34759278 GCF_015228065.2 Penaeus monodon
TTGGGAGCGCATATATAAAATATGTATATATTTATACACACACAGCATCTGCATATGATTTCTAGAAGCACCCAGTCAAGGAACATGCAGAATAGGGCAGGTTCCACAGGTGGCTTTAAGCAGAGGCCGGTCGTTAAAAAGGGGACATCAATATGAGTTCATTGATTTTAGATATTCATAACATTTTGGACGGCGAAGGGAGGGGGGGGGCGAGGAGTACTGGCAGCAGGCAGTAGTTCATGCTCATGGCCGCGGTTCATGAGGAGGGGGGGGGGAAGG
>NC_051412.1:34759407-34759822 GCF_015228065.2 Penaeus monodon
CCTGATGTATGTCATGTCAACTCGCCATTGATTCAGTGAGAGTGCAGAGAGTATTTTCTTGGTCCTATTAACCCACAAATTACATGTAATTCCCCCCCCCCCCCATTTTTCCTACTTAACCTCCTCTCCCCCCCCTACAGATATAGCCCCCCCCTCTACACCCCGCCTTCCCCTCTTTTTAAACTATATATACTGGTCAGAAAAAAAAGTTTTTCCTAGCACTAAATTCCTGAATAGGTATGATATTTTTATATATGAACTAACTCGTTCTTTCCCTATATAGTTATGGTGCACGTTTTTGTTTTGTTTTATTTAAAACCTTTTACGTCATCTACATCTTCATCTACGTCACCGATTGGAAGGAGAGGGCTAAGTGTAGGTTAAGATAATAATGATAATAAAAGTGGTAGCAGGA
>NC_051412.1:34759861-34760228 GCF_015228065.2 Penaeus monodon
TCATACAAAAAATGATAAATGAATAATTCGGCCTTAAGGAATAGCCAGACAGAGAGACATATCTAGAAAAGTAGTAGGCATAGTGATAGATAAAACAGATAGATAGATAGACAAGTGAAATAAGATGGCTTTATCCTTGTCCAAGCTGGTCCGGTGCCGTGACTAGGCAGCCCCCATGTAGTTAGTCGAGAGAGATGGTTGGTTTGGTTTCGAGGCCCTAAACTGGTACTAATTCGGGACCCTAATGCCTCCAGGTTCACAGTTGCGAGACCACCCAATGCCAGGGATATCAGGGCCAAGGAGCGACGGTGACCAGCCCTGGGGAGGTTAGTGCTGGACCCTGTTGGAACTGTTGGCAATCTTTTCC
>NC_051412.1:34760329-34760439 GCF_015228065.2 Penaeus monodon
CTCTCTCTCCTAGATGGAATTCTTGTAGAATGATCTTTTGGTAGTTGAATTTGTGTATTTACAATTTTGTTTGATGAGCCGCGATTGCCCCGGTCGAGTTTAGTGTTGAG
>NC_051412.1:34760980-34761056 GCF_015228065.2 Penaeus monodon
CCCCACCCTCCCGCTCACCCCCTTTCTAACTGGGTTCTCGTTGCAAATGGATTTCGCTTGACTTCGTTGCAATGAG
>NC_051412.1:34761097-34761204 GCF_015228065.2 Penaeus monodon
ATAGGCTACACGGAGGTAAGGTGAGATGTTGTAGAAGATAGAGAGACGGCCTTTAGCATGTAGCTTGTTCTTGAAAGTTTGGGGAATGGAAAGGTGACAAACGTTTT
>NC_051412.1:34761508-34761652 GCF_015228065.2 Penaeus monodon
CAGAACACGTGCATTTTTTTTTCTCTAATCTGGCTTGAAATTACGCTTGTTTGTTCTCCTGTTTGTGAATACATTACGGGCCTGTGTTCATGGCTGCGGAAAATGGAGATCGAGTTTGTTCATTTTCGTCGATGGCGAGTGATT
>NC_051412.1:34761698-34761793 GCF_015228065.2 Penaeus monodon
ATCTTCTCTGCTCGCTGTAACGCTCCAGGTGCGTGTTTCCGCGAGCACGAACACCTCGGAGCAGACGAACGAACGAACAGAGGAAAGGAGGAGGA
>NC_051412.1:34761913-34761977 GCF_015228065.2 Penaeus monodon
TTGGTGAGGACTTTGTACTGTGGGGAATGAAGCGGGGGGGGGGGGGGATGTTTGTGCACTGTTG
>NC_051412.1:34762366-34762463 GCF_015228065.2 Penaeus monodon
ATTTTTTAAAACTATTCTTACTTATTATGTCAGATATTGTGCAAGGAATTTGACGATAAAGGCGGATGTATCGAGACGAAATGAGCAGTGACGATGT
>NC_051412.1:34762980-34763238 GCF_015228065.2 Penaeus monodon
AACCCAAAATGATAAGCACATAAATAACACAGAAACGCCACGTGAGGATTTTTTTTTTTGCCCGACGCATAAATTTGAATCATTTAATGACCGTCCTCATGTAATTTTCTCGGCATTTCACGAATATATTAACACTAGAGTAATTCCTGTTGCCTGGCTTGTTGCAAAGCGTCTGGCAACAGCATCAACAACTGGAGCAACGGCGAAACGACACAAACAGGAGGGGTGGGACAGCTGGTGCGGTGTCCTGTTAGCATC
>NC_051412.1:34763438-34763657 GCF_015228065.2 Penaeus monodon
TTGAATATATGCACATGTGTTGACGTACCTCTTCATATCTCCATGCATGTCTGCGTTCGCCTCCCTCGCCCACCCTCGCCCACCCGTCTCTGTGTCTTGTCCCCACCGAGTTCTCCTTCGCCGCCCAATGGCTGTTCTAGTCTGCAGCGTCGGTTCCTGTGAAGAGTTATGCGTTACACTCGTAGCGCGGCGCGGATGGGTTGAATTTCCTGTTTTTTG
>NC_051412.1:34763881-34764151 GCF_015228065.2 Penaeus monodon
ACATGATGACCATCATCATTTTCCAACTTTTGATGCTGTAAACTTTAGTCCAGCGAAATGTGTAAAAGGAGTATGTGTTGCGAATGTGTGCGATGGGGGGGGGGCGAGGGGGGGTAATTTATCAGTTTTAGCGGAGTGACGCATGTGTGGGTTATTTATTGATCAAGTGTGTTTTATGATGCAGGGCATTGCAATAACTCTACTTTTAAATTAAATGTTGTTTTCTATATATATCTCTTTCTCCTCTTTTTTTTTTCTTATGTTCCTTTG
>NC_051412.1:34764340-34764542 GCF_015228065.2 Penaeus monodon
TTCTAACTGGGTTCTCGTTGCAAATGGATTTCGCTTGACTTCGTTGCAATGAGCGCCTCTCCTCTGCTTTCCTTCCTTCCCTTGCATGCTTGCCCTCGCGTGCCTTCTGGTGGGGGGGGGGGGTAGTACAAGGGGGTGGCGGATATATAGGGAGGGGGGAGAGGGGGTTGGGGAAGGAAGGGGTGGTTGTGTGTGTGTGTGT
>NC_051412.1:34764770-34764935 GCF_015228065.2 Penaeus monodon
AGCCTCTAGCTTCCTCGTCTGCGCGCCGAGCATTCCTCCAACTCTTCTGCGTTTGAGTAGTTCCCGTCACGCAACCCCCCCCCCCCTTACCTTCCCCACCAATACCCCCCTCCCCCTCCTTATGTTTCCTCACCTTCCTCTCCCTCTCTGTGTTCCCCTACCCTC
>NC_051412.1:34765042-34765338 GCF_015228065.2 Penaeus monodon
CGCTCCCATCCCCCTTCCTCCTACCCCTTCCCCCTCTCTCCCCCTCTCTGTTATCCCCCCACCCTTCCTCCTACCCCCCGCCCCTCTTTCTTCCCCATCCCCTCCCTCCTACCCCCACGCCCCATCATGTTAACTACAGGGGTTTTTGTCGCGTTCGTTGCGAGAATTCACGTGAGAACGCGAGATTTTTTTTTTCTTTTTTTCGTATCGTAATGTTCGTTGTACAGCTTTCGCATGACTCGGCTGTCTGTCGGTTGTACGTTGATAGGATGTACAATCTTGCACGAGGCGTCCCT
>NC_051412.1:34765540-34765638 GCF_015228065.2 Penaeus monodon
GAGAACGCTGTTTTGGGAGTAATGCGGTAGAGGGGGGTGGGGGTGAATTGAAAGGAAAGAGAAGAAGAGAGAAAGAATGAGTAAAAGAGGAAGAGACG
>NC_051412.1:34765783-34765994 GCF_015228065.2 Penaeus monodon
GGAAATCAGAAGTGTGATGCCTGGACTGATTGCTGGGAATTTTCTTCCTCCCGACAGGTGTTGACAGGTGTTTCCCTCCGCAGTTGCTCTCCCACTGGTATTATCAAACACAACTGTTTGGTAGATATCTTGTATCGTTTCTTAACACATACATGCTACCACGTACATACGCACGCGCACGCGCGCGCAAAGACACAGACAGGCGCGGGCA
>NC_051412.1:34766094-34766158 GCF_015228065.2 Penaeus monodon
TCATTCACTCGCGCGCGCGCTCTCTCGCTCACTAACTAACGAACATACGTAAACAGACAAGAGG
>NC_051412.1:34766186-34766484 GCF_015228065.2 Penaeus monodon
TTGGCAAGCCACGTGGCAGTGCCAAAGGAGGCCAGAGTGAGGGTGGCACTGGTGACTGAGGAGCACTGGATTGGGAAATGGCTGCAGTTGCATCGTTGCATCTTAACTCCCTATAACTCCTGCTCCCTTTTCTCTTCCTTTCCTCACCTTCCACTCTCTTAGCTTCCTTCTCCTCGCAATATTCTTCCACTTCTTTCTTCTCTCTCCCCCTCTACTCCGTCCTCCTCGCCCCCCCTCCCTCTTCCCCATCGCTGTTTGAGTGTGTGAATCTGTCCATTGTTTGTGAATCTATCTATTG
>NC_051412.1:34766533-34766842 GCF_015228065.2 Penaeus monodon
TGCCAAGATACCCACCCACTGTCGGAATCCAACATCAGAATGAATCAACTGCGAGAGTTTATGTATTTGTTGTCGAAATTTTAATCTCGTGTCAGAATCGGCCTTGTCAAGAGTTTTATCTATTTATCAAGATTTGTCCATTGTCGGCTTTGATCGATCGTCCGAATGTCTATTCAACGTCAGAATCTATCCGGTGTCTTTATCCCCGCGATCAGGCCGCCAGGGTGCCACCCAGGCAGCTCCGAAGCCCAGGTCCTATTAGCTGCAGTCACAGTGCCGTTAGAGGTCGCTTTGAGCCGCGCGGAGGCC
>NC_051412.1:34766958-34767867 GCF_015228065.2 Penaeus monodon
ATCATCAGCGGGTGTGTGTCGTTCAGCATTAATCTCATCTCTCTCCCGTAGGCATTCCGACTCTCTCTCGCTCCAAGCCTCACCACAGTTTCGTCCCCGCCACCAAACAGCTAAAAAACACTCTCTCACATCTCTGCATCACTCCCCTCATCCCTTCCCCTCACACCCCTCTTACCCCCTCCCCTCCTCCTCCCCTCAGTCACCCCCTCCACACGCGCACACCTGCAACCGCACACACAGGTAGCAGCAGCTCGGGGATTGTGCCACAAGATGCCACAAGGCCCCAAGAACGCTGCTGTGAAACCCTGAGTGCCAAAGGGAGGGGGAGGGAAAAGAGAGTCGGAGGGAGAGGGAAGGAGGGGAGAGAGAGTCGGAGGGAGAGGGAAGGAGGGGAGAGAGAGTCGGAGGGAGAGGGAAGGAGGGGAGAGAGAGTCAAATGGAGGGGGAAGGAGGGGAGAGAGAGTCGGAGGGAGAGGGGAAGGAGGGAAGATAGAGGGAAGAGGGGAAGGAGGGGAGAGCAAAGGGAATAGGGGAGGAGAGGGGGTAAGAGTGGGAGAGGAGGAGAGTGGGAAGGGAGAGGGAAATGAGGACAGGGAAGGGGCATAAGAGGAGAGGGAGGAGAGAGGAGAAGGAAAATGAAGAATAGGAAGGGAGAAGAAAAGTAAGAAGAGAATGGGAGAGGAATAAGGTAAGGGTAAGGGGGGAGGGGAGGGATAGGAGCAGATAGAGAGGGGAGGAGGAGGAGGAGAAAGAGAAAGAGGAAGAGGAGGGATCTCCGAGCTCTATTTCCGGCCGCCGTGGCACTCGGGCAATTCTGTTGTTGCCGACGAGTGCCCGAGTGCCACCAGTGCCACGCGTTCGAGGCCTCGGGCAAGCGGGGGAGGAGGAAGGCTCGAGGAATGGTTGGCA
>NC_051412.1:34768095-34768238 GCF_015228065.2 Penaeus monodon
CAACAATGACAGCGAGGACAATAGCGTTAATGCAGTAACTACCAAACGATCCACTAAACTATCCTTTCTGTCAATTGCTTCTTCCTCGGACTGATTCCTAACCCGAGTCCTGCCGCTGCTAGGAAGCCCCTTGGCCGAAGCAG
>NC_051412.1:34768978-34769262 GCF_015228065.2 Penaeus monodon
TTTTCCTTCCGGCGGCGCATACTTGGGAATCCTCGTGTGGGTGAATCACTCCTTCTTGGCGGCCAGGTTTCGAGGAGGGGGGGGGGATAGGGGGATAAGATGGAGGATAGGGAGATGAGGGGAGAAAGGGAGGGTAGGGGAATATAGGAAGGGAAGGGGAAAGAAATCGGGGGTGGGGGGGGGAAGGAGAAAGGGGAGGAGGGAAGAAAGGAGGGAAGAGAGGGTTCGAAGGAGGGAGACAGGGGGTATGGAGGGAAAGGGGAGGAGGAGAGAGGGCAGTCAGT
>NC_051412.1:34769297-34769418 GCF_015228065.2 Penaeus monodon
TCAGTCAAGGCTGCTGCGGTTCGCCGTCGCCGCCGCTGCCGTCGTCATCGCGGAAGGGGAGTGACGCATGCGGTACGAGGAACCCGACGGCGCTTCCACCTGCGGCACTGGCACCGGGTGG
>NC_051412.1:34769566-34769760 GCF_015228065.2 Penaeus monodon
CGCCACGTGGTGCCCCTTCGTCAGGACGTGGCACCGGGTGGCTTAAATCATGAAAGGAAGGAGATGACGAGGTGGAAGGACGGGTGGAAAGACGCATGTGCGGAGGACGTTGATGGTGTGGCGGAGAGGCGCGTGGAAAGGACTCGAAGAAAACGAGAGTGGAAGACAGAAGTGTGAGATGCCTGATGGCACAG
>NC_051412.1:34770278-34770439 GCF_015228065.2 Penaeus monodon
AGCAGCACTTCCTCGAACAGCTGGTTAAATCCATCTACGTAAAGTAAAAAAAAAAATCGTTTCGAAAGAATCGAGAGGCTAATTGCGGACGAAAGCGACGAAGTACTGCTGGATTTCGACGTCATCGGCTGTTTCCTGGAAGAGGGCCAGCGTCTCGGGAT
>NC_051412.1:34770619-34770837 GCF_015228065.2 Penaeus monodon
CGTCCCGACGTACCTGCGGGTCCCTCCAAATAGGGCGTAGGCTGTGCGTCAGAGTGGATGCGTCTCTGCGGCCGTACGGGGAACGGCGTTGCGTCATCCAGAGGTCGAGACGTTTTCGGGGAATGAAAGGAACGTTTTCCAGACGGCGTGAGGGTACTACGTTAAAAGAAGGGGAAAGGGAATTTAGAAATCTGTTTTCGCGCTGCTCGTCGTGGACT
>NC_051412.1:34771025-34771161 GCF_015228065.2 Penaeus monodon
AGTCCGCTGGCAGCAACGTAGTGATTAAGGTCGTCATTTCAGTAGATTTTGTGTGGGTTCATCGCCCTTATGGTTAATCGAGAGAGTTGTTTGCCTTACTCTCACCTGCGTCTCGTCACGCGTTGTCCCAGGGTGT
>NC_051412.1:34771218-34771533 GCF_015228065.2 Penaeus monodon
ATTAAGCTCCTCATACTGTTGCGCTTTTCTGTTTCTGCGTATGCCTTTGTGCACGTGTGCGTGTGTGTATGCCAATGCAACCATGACGCAGCATGTGCCAAACACACGACATATTTACACTCTCCAGTGGATTACACCGAGCGTATTAGTTCGCGACCCTCCACCGCGCGCTCCACTTCCGGGAAGAGGCCAGGCCTGGGATCCTCGGGTACAGGTGCCATAGGGCATAGGGCATTGGGCACTGTGTGCTGGGCGGGGCATAGGGTCAGCTGGGAGGGGAGGGGTAGGTTAAGTAGATTTGCTTCCGCGTAGGCT
>NC_051412.1:34771661-34771738 GCF_015228065.2 Penaeus monodon
ACTGACTTTGCGGCAGTACATATACTAAAATTGGAACGATATGGAGAAGATTAGCATGGCCCCTGCGCAAGCAGACT
>NC_051412.1:34771782-34771955 GCF_015228065.2 Penaeus monodon
ACGGCTAGCTGGTCGGTAGCCTTGCTTTGCACTTTTCTTGTGGTTCGGAGACGGGTTTGAGCGGATGGAAGGAGAGAGAAAAATAAAGAAAAATGAATCGAATATAATTGAAGTTTATTAAAGCAAATAAAAAAAAAACGTTTCATGTAGATATGGAAGAGCAGTAATTAACC
>NC_051412.1:34771980-34772284 GCF_015228065.2 Penaeus monodon
CTATTACAGGTAAACACCCCATCACCACGCGCATGAACAAAGCAACGAAGAACGAAAGGATAACAGACACAAGAATTCTCTTTAAAAGAAATAAGAGAGAACGAATCCGCGAGAAACTTTGCGCTACTGCCGCGTCCGCGAGTGATCTCCCCAGGAGGTGGTCTCTTAATTCCTTCATTTTCCCCGCGTGTCAAAGCCTCCACTCATGCGGAGGTGTCGGGTTGCGTAAGGAGGTGGGGCGGGGGTCGGTAGGGCATCCGGGTGTGCGGGGGGGGGTAGGCGCTAGGGGATGGGGGTGGGACTG
>NC_051412.1:34772381-34772446 GCF_015228065.2 Penaeus monodon
CGTGCGCTTATTATGAAGTTGAACCTCGTCAAGTGGACTTCGATTTATCTTGCATCTCGGTGCTT
>NC_051412.1:34772650-34772774 GCF_015228065.2 Penaeus monodon
CGCCCTTCAAAAGAACCCGAAAGAAGGGCCGTGAGCAGCAGTCAAGGGAGCTTAACAGGGGCAGCCACACAGGTAGGCTAGTCTCGAAGCTGGGCACTTAAGGGCGAGGGGAGAAGATGAGGGA
>NC_051412.1:34773007-34773100 GCF_015228065.2 Penaeus monodon
TACATGGGAGTCACGTCCGCAGATATTATACCTGTTTACCCGACGGCTTGGTGTGTGTTCCTTGTTTTCGTGACGGCCGCCGTTTTTTTTTTT
>NC_051412.1:34773194-34773362 GCF_015228065.2 Penaeus monodon
ATCGTGGTTGTGGAAGGGAGTGGCGACGAGAGGAACCTGTTCAATTTTTATTTCATTTTATTGATCCGATTTTTCCGCGCGCTTGTTGGCTGCCTCGTGTGCCGTCGGTGGCGGGGGCGTCGGTAGCCTCCCGGGCGCCCGTGTGCTTGAGAAGGTCAAGTGATGCCC
>NC_051412.1:34773385-34773767 GCF_015228065.2 Penaeus monodon
GGAGATAACGATGCCATCCATGTCACGCCGCGAACAGTGTCATGTGTCTGGTGGCATGAATAGTAGCTCAGTGCCCCGCCGAGCCCCGAGAGAGCGTGGTGGTGCCATGCGCTGCGAGGTATTAATAATGCTCGCTCGTAAAGAACGGCTTAATGTCATGAATAGCAATTTTGTGTCAAGGAGGCCAAGCGGAACAGGGCAATGCAAAGCGGCGTCATGCACGGGCGGCGTGTGTCATGCACGGGCGGCGTCGGGGTGGGCGAGGCAGGGTCCGAGCGAGTGCCAGCGGGCGAGGTGAACAGGAGACACTGGAAGGTAAAAATAGAGAAACCTCTTAAGTGTATCGCTTGATACGGGCCAGACGCCGAGCCGGACACACACG
>NC_051412.1:34774085-34774334 GCF_015228065.2 Penaeus monodon
TGCCTCATATATCCACGCCCTTTCACCCCAGGGAGATTTCCTGGCCCTTTTTCTCTTCGTTCTCCTCCCCCTCCTGTTTTTGTAACATTTTTTTTCTCTCTCTCTTAATCCTGGCCTTCTCTCTCGTCCTTACCTACCATGCTCCTCTTCCCTCTCCGTTTACTCCACCTCCCTCTTCGGTAATTCTACGACGCCCTTTTCCTCCTCTCGAATTGCCATCCTCAGAATTACCAGAACCTCCCTTCGAAC
>NC_051412.1:34774628-34774992 GCF_015228065.2 Penaeus monodon
TTGTCCTGCCACAGTTGCATGTGTCATCTCTTTCACTCTTAACTCCTGGCGGTGGGTCCGCCCTCAACCTAAACACACATATGTTTGCGGGTGTGCGGGGGTGAGGGTGAAGTGGGGGCGAGGGGGAGGGTGGGGGTGGGGGCGAGGGGGGGCGGGTTGTTTCACGGGTGTCCACCTGGATCTTTTAGGTTCGTCCGCTTGCCTGTCCATGAGGTAGACAGCCAAGCAGAAACACTTTCCCACTGACTCACACTCGCACGCGCGCGCTCAAACATAGAAATACGCATATTCACGCAGATATGCACACGCACTCCCTCGCCGACTCTCACTCTCGGTCTCGTTGCTCGTTCGCACTCACTCACTT
>NC_051412.1:34775237-34775545 GCF_015228065.2 Penaeus monodon
TCAAAGCGCAGACTCCGGGTTAAGGTGAATGGCAACAATTGACTCCTGACTGATGAACTTGAATCTTGATTGGTTGACATAAATTGGGTTTTGTAACGATCATTGGGCAGGAGAGTGAGGGGGTGGCGAGGAGGGAGGGGGTGAGGGGGGGAAAGGGGGAGGGGAAGGGGAGGAAAGGAGGGGGAGGAGGGGTGTGTGTGACTCACCGACATGACTCAGCGATGTTGGTTCTGATGGCGTGATGAACACAGCCTTCTCTCTCTCTCTTCGCTTTTCTCCTCTCTTCTCCTCTTCGATTCTCCTCTCCC
>NC_051412.1:34775731-34775803 GCF_015228065.2 Penaeus monodon
CGGGATGTGGTGTTCATTAGTCACGGCGGAGGGAAGAAGAAACACGCACAATAAGAAGACAAGTAATAAACC
>NC_051412.1:34775843-34775966 GCF_015228065.2 Penaeus monodon
CCAAAGCAAAAGGCAATGAATCGGAGGATGTGTTTGTAGGTGTTCCTGCCTATGTCGCGGCCGGCTTATCATCTCGCAAAACATTAGATGAAATGAGACGCTTGAAGATGGGGTGTGATAAGC
>NC_051412.1:34776009-34776122 GCF_015228065.2 Penaeus monodon
ACGAGGAAATTCGGGGTTTCATTGCCGAGTGATAGTTTTGTGATTTTGTGTTTTGTCGGGGTGGGGGGAGGGGTGTAGCTGTCGGTGGATATGGTCTTTGTGTGTGTGTGTGT
>NC_051412.1:34776266-34776435 GCF_015228065.2 Penaeus monodon
TCTTGACAAACACGAAGAGGCGCAGAGGGCGCCGGGGAGGAGGCCGCGGGCGAGCGCTGGTCGGGCACGGCCAGTAACTCGCCCAGGGTTTAAAAGCTATAATTTAAGAGTTATCTCGGTCGTAGTTCTAATAGTAGGTAGTGAGCCCGGCGGCGCTAGGCTAGGGGCG
>NC_051412.1:34776607-34776736 GCF_015228065.2 Penaeus monodon
TGCCTAAGCCTCAGCCTTCCCTTTCCCTCTATTTAGGGCGCGTTGGGGTCGCGTGGTGGGGTCACGAGGCGGGGGTCGCGTGGTGGGGTCAGCCGTCGTCTCGCGCGAGCCCGGGAGATGATGCCCCAC
>NC_051412.1:34776770-34777134 GCF_015228065.2 Penaeus monodon
GTTTTATGCCCGTAATCCAATCTGACAGTTGGAGTGTTTATGCGCGAGGCAGATGGAGACCCCGCTCGGTTTGTGCGGCGGGGGGTGGGGGTGGGGGTGGATATAGGGGGTTGGGGGGTGGATATAGGGGGTTGGTGGGTTGAAGGGGAGGAGGGGGGGGTGGAGGGGGGTTAAAGGGATAAAGGGGTAAAGGGTAAGATTGCAACGGGGAGGGCAAGGAAGCTGTGACATAGATGAAGATAGAGGGGGATGGAGGGACAGGCCTCCATGGGGGGGGGGGGTTGTGGATCACATGCTATTTTTATTTTGATAACCACAAATTATTACTCCTTAGTGCTAGTGTTGAGATCAGTAGGATTAATGC
>NC_051412.1:34777230-34777394 GCF_015228065.2 Penaeus monodon
CCGAAACTGGACACTTATGTGTTTGTTTTTTTTCTTCTTGCAGGTTTGTGGTGAAACATATCGTCTGTTGCACGCGCTGTCTAGTGGTATCTAGTGGTATCTCTTATCATAGGTAACGTATTATTGCTTATATTGTGTCTTCAGCATTTTCTTCGTTTGGTATC
>NC_051412.1:34777528-34777717 GCF_015228065.2 Penaeus monodon
TGCACTATGTTGTTTCACTGATAACAAAATGGAAAGATTGTAAATGCAAACATGATTTCATCGCGACACGTGATTGGTTACGCTCAGTGAGAGATATGATTAGGAGTATAGTAGTGAGTGATCACGTGACTCGCTGGATTTTTAAAAAGGGAGAATGAAAGAATACCCGCGTGCGTGCAAAAGCAACAT
>NC_051412.1:34778057-34778260 GCF_015228065.2 Penaeus monodon
GGGAATATTCGTACAGACGAGTGACCAAGCGTAACCGATATAGGGAACTGTGGATTATTTGGCCGATGTGAATTGACTGATAAGGGTCGTCATTATCCGATATTAGTGGCGGTGCGACGGCCGTTTTTCTCGACGCGTGTGAGCGGAGTGGCACGGCGCTGTGATTTTTGGCGGGAAAAGTGGGGGGAAAAAAGGGAATGTCT
>NC_051412.1:34778356-34778494 GCF_015228065.2 Penaeus monodon
ATTATTATCTTTATTTTCCTCTCTGTACGATAATCTTTTTTTTCTCTCTCTCTCCCTCCCCCTCCTCCCGAAGAAGTAAGGAGGAGGTTTTAAAGCGGAGATGGCTGAAGGAACCGTCAAAGGTAGCGACGCGAAGGA
>NC_051412.1:34778666-34778826 GCF_015228065.2 Penaeus monodon
AGCCCGAGGACACCTGAGAATGAACCCAGAGTGCAAAGGGCAGGCGAGTCGAGGCGAGTGGAGTGGAGGCGAGAGAGCGAGTGGCCAGGAGGACTCAACAGGTGGAGCAGGGAGGAACACGTGTTGGGGTGGGGGTGGAGGCGGGCGGACGGACGGCCGG
>NC_051412.1:34778978-34779407 GCF_015228065.2 Penaeus monodon
TCGTGTCCGGGGGAGGGGTGGAGGAGGAGGAAGAGGGTTTGGATTCAGGGTTAGGGGAGGGGGGGAGGTAGGTTGGTAGGAGAGAGTGAGCCCCGGCGGGAGGAGGAGGAGGATGAAGGGGAGAGGGGGGAGGGAGGAGTGAAGCACGACCCCCAGCGTTGCCATGGTTACCGCCTAGGACCACGCGCCTCACCCATCGCCACAGCCGCCGCCAGCACACGAAGGACCCGAGAGCGTGTACTCCTGTATTTTCGCCGCTGGCTCCTGCTAAATGCGGTTCCGGCCTCGGCTTCCCTGTCCCTCCCTCGCTCCGTCTCGCCGTGTCTCGGATTTCTCAAGTTGTTCACTCCGCCCTCGCGTAGCCTCCCTTTCTGGCGACGGCGTGATTTCCAACTTCCTTGTTGTGGTGTAAATTCTTCTCGTTGTTGC
>NC_051412.1:34779616-34779705 GCF_015228065.2 Penaeus monodon
GTCCGGCATAGGTCATCGTTAAGTCAGGTTAAGAAAGACCGACCAATCTTTGTTAAAAGATGATCGTCAGTACCGTCTAACTAGGTCCC
>NC_051412.1:34780163-34780410 GCF_015228065.2 Penaeus monodon
TGCGGATAGTCAGTTCAAGGGAGAGGTGGTTGGCTTTTTGTTCACACCTGAACGAGCGAGACCTCCATTCCCGTCGTCTGTTCATCCAATGAGGCCTGTCTTTGTGACTGCCCGTGAGGCGGCTTCATTCATCTGTTTCTTTCCCCGTTTGCGAGGCGAAGGGGACTCCGGCGCCGAGCTGAGCCTCCGCGTGTGAGGGGGCGCTGGGTGGGCTTCGTTTGGTTGTTTGTTTGTGGGTATTTGTCTC
>NC_051412.1:34780588-34780821 GCF_015228065.2 Penaeus monodon
CGCATGATAGTTATCACAACTCTCCGTTAATTCAAGATGAATTGCATTTTCACGCCATTATCATTCGTTTTTTTTTATTATGATTTGCCAAGGTGCTCATTCCAAACAGGTAAATGATTTCCCTGTTCATGCACTAACCTCCCACACTCGACTGGCTTTGTCCGCGCCCCTCTTTCGGCCGACCCCGTGCAGATAAGCCTCCTTAATAACTGCACGCTCCATGGGTCTGTACA
>NC_051412.1:34781422-34781569 GCF_015228065.2 Penaeus monodon
GGGGAATTTTCTCAATCATTTGATCTCCATTTTTACAGTGATTGTGTGTTATCATGTGGATAGTTTGATGTGTTTATTTCAGTGAGCATTTAGTAAAGCCTTTTTTCTCATTGTGGATAAAATTGGGTATCATGCTGTTTTTGTGTG
>NC_051412.1:34781772-34782306 GCF_015228065.2 Penaeus monodon
CTCTGTTTGTCTCTGTATCTGCCAGTCCATCGCTCAGCCATGAATAACGAGCCAGGGAGCAAGGAAGCGGAAGTGGGCAAGTTGCAGGCAGGAGCACAATGCATGCAAGAAAAGGCAAGCGCGGACCCGGCCGCCTTGTCATTCACACTCTCCCGCATGACGGTTGTGCATGATGTCCTGTTATTGCCGCCCGGATATGGTGTCTCTCCTTGGGAAAGGGAAGGGAAGGGAGAGGGGAAAGTAGGAGAAAGGAAGGGGGAAGTGTAGGGGAAGGGAAGGCGAAGGAAGGATAAACTTGGGAAGTGAGAAACCGTGGATTAGGGGAGGGCGAAGGGTGAGAGAACGTGGCGCGAAGAGGGGCAGGGGGAAAGGGGAAATGATGGCACGGGCAAGGACAGGAGGGATGGCCAAGGGCAGGAAAGGGATGCGGTAGAGGCATGGCCAGGGGCAAGGGGGAAGGGAGGAAGAAATGGAAACTGTGTGCAAGGACAGGGCGAAGGAAGGGTAATAGTAGAAGCAGCGGTGGAGGTAAGG
>NC_051412.1:34782491-34782676 GCF_015228065.2 Penaeus monodon
TTCGCGCCTCCACCGCCGCTGACCGTGACGGGAATAATTCCGCGGGGAATGAGATTCATCGTGTGACTTGATTAAGGCGACATTATTCATCCGGCGGCCGAGGAGTGTTTTGCGCCGAGTCAAAGGCGCCCGCGCTTCGTTCTTCCGCGGCTTCAGGGCTGCTTTTGTCGCGGGATTTCGCCACG
>NC_051412.1:34782842-34783124 GCF_015228065.2 Penaeus monodon
AATCTAGTTAAAGTTAGGCGAGGCAGAAAGGTAAAAGGTAAAGGAGAAAAACAAAGAAATTGGATAAAAAGGTTAATAAAGGAAGAGATAAGAAAGGTGACGCTAAGTAGGAAAGATGTGATGAAAGTCTATTTCACCTTGGATTGTGAGGATCCCGCTACCTGTGTGACGCCACGCTGATCTCACTCCTGGCTGGGTCACCTCACGCCCTGACCCCCATCATCCCACCCCATCATCCCACCCCCTCATACCTCTTGTCCCTTGCACCTTGACTCCACTCGC
>NC_051412.1:34783438-34783568 GCF_015228065.2 Penaeus monodon
CCTTTTCATTAGTTTATCGACGATGATAGTAACAACAAATTGCGGACATAACTACTGTAAATTTTATCATATCATATAACTTCATTTACATCACTGAAGTAAGTGAACTGGATAAACAGACATCCCATGC
>NC_051412.1:34783622-34783712 GCF_015228065.2 Penaeus monodon
GTATGTATTGATGTGGCCTGTGGTTATTTCGCGTCCGCTTAAGAGCAATCATGTCCAGGTGTTGTGACCGGGCTTAACGCTGAGGTCATA
>NC_051412.1:34783811-34783888 GCF_015228065.2 Penaeus monodon
CTGGCTCCCTTCCCTTTCCCAGCATGGCGATTAAGTGTGTTGCTTACTGATTGTTCGTGATTTTCGTTTTCGTTCGC
>NC_051412.1:34783996-34784104 GCF_015228065.2 Penaeus monodon
ATTTATCGGATATATTGTTTATAGCCATGACTGTTTTTTTTTAGATTATTGGTCAAAATTATAGTAATTTGACTATTTTCATAGGTCCTAAGGTGTCTGGTTGGTTTA
>NC_051412.1:34784167-34784632 GCF_015228065.2 Penaeus monodon
ATCGATCCCTCTTTCTCCTTTGTCCTTCCTTTACCCATCTTCCTCCAGCCTATGTCCTAATTCCCCTCTCTTTCTCCCCTCCCCTCGCTTTTCTATTTTTCCCCATCTCCACCGCCTTTTCCTCCCTCCCTCCCTCCAAAACTGCCTTAACCTCCCTTAGATTTCAACTTTCCTCTCTCTTTCCTTCCTCTTCTCCTCCGCCCCTTAAAACTCTCCCTCATTCTGTCTATCCGTCTGTTTTCTTTCTCTTTTTCCCTCTCTTCCTCTCCACGCCCCTTTCACCCTTTTTCTTCCTCCTTGTTTTTTTCTTCCTGCCTTCACTCTTAAGCGCCACCGTCTCGAAGAGGGATCATTGGAGAATTTACACAGAATCTGCATTTGTTTGCATTATTGCCATGGTGATTCATCTTACAAGTTTTCTCGCGTCTTCTTTTTTTTTCTTCCCGTTTCCTGAACTTCGGTTTG
>NC_051412.1:34785047-34785171 GCF_015228065.2 Penaeus monodon
TTGTTATACCTTTCTTTGTTTTGGCCGTTCTCTCTCCCCCGACCGCAGGTAATAATCTCTCTCCTGTTAGCACGATCCACCATAATCAGCGCGATATTACGGATAAATGTTGAAAAAGGGGAAC
>NC_051412.1:34785562-34785750 GCF_015228065.2 Penaeus monodon
TAATTATAAAGGGGAAACACCGAAAAGGTAAAGAGGGGAGATGATAGCGACTGCGATGGGACCGCGAACAAAGGAAGTGGGAGTAAGACGAGATAAGGAGCTGAAGATGCGAAAGGGTGAGGAAGTAAAGAAAGAAGATTGACACGGGTGGTGTGGTGGAAGGGGAAGTGCGCGGTAAAGAATGGAAG
>NC_051412.1:34786035-34786168 GCF_015228065.2 Penaeus monodon
GATAACAGATGCCCAGAGTACCTACGTTCACCCAAGGAAGACCACGGTCCATTATCTCGCCAGTACACCTGTCACGTTCTCAGGTCTCGTGTGCGGGTGACAGCGTGTGCCAGGCGACGGGGCTTCTTGTCAC
>NC_051412.1:34786218-34786285 GCF_015228065.2 Penaeus monodon
GGACGATAGGGTATTGTATGTAGGAGGGAACTGAATGCTATTGTTGTTGGCGAAAGGTGTTGTTGCG
>NC_051412.1:34786424-34786503 GCF_015228065.2 Penaeus monodon
GACGGCAGTCATGTTCCGAAATACGAAGCGCTGAGAGGAGACCATCATCATCAGTCGTTTATTAAATCGAGGCAGGGAG
>NC_051412.1:34786682-34786914 GCF_015228065.2 Penaeus monodon
TCTTCCCGATACAGTGCCCGAGCCGTGTGTATATTGGCGCACTTTGCATATGTATTTCTTGTTTATTTATAGTAATCGGGATTTACATAATGCGCAATCAGTGTCGTGCTTGTCAGGCCGCGTATTTATCATTTTGGGGGGGAATTCAGAAATCATTTGTTTCGCGTCGCGCGCGGGCGCTGTCGCCGTGTTATTTAATCGGGGACAAGCTGGCCGCGGTTATTGTTGTGTT
>NC_051412.1:34787192-34787293 GCF_015228065.2 Penaeus monodon
GCAGCGGCCGCGGAAACTAACTGGTGAAACAGCTTCCTCTCAAAACTTTCGATTCAGCGCTTGAATTGAATCGAATTGTGTCATTGATTGATATAACTAGG
>NC_051412.1:34787666-34787895 GCF_015228065.2 Penaeus monodon
TTTTTTCTACCGAAAGGAATTTGATAAAAGGGCTTGATTACATGACACAGGAAGCGAGATACAGGAAATCTGAAACCTCTTTATTTTTTTCGATAGACGATAAGAGATTCAATAGCGATTGTCTTTTTTTTCTACCAGTTTTATCGTTTTTGTTTATTTATTTTTTAGTTTTGACTCTCTTTTGTTTTCGTATGTCGAGGATGTCGCTTTGGTGTCGTTAACTTGCAGT
>NC_051412.1:34787926-34788298 GCF_015228065.2 Penaeus monodon
CGTGATTCATGGTTTTGTAGAAACTTAGGAAAGATTTTATTGAGTTAAGATTAAACATAAATAAGAGGAATCTCATAGTTAAATCGATAACGCCCAAATTAAAGAAAATGGATAAACCGACAGAACGATCAAACACGAGAAAGTCAACTGCATGACCACGACGTTGCCATTGAAAGTTGTTGGTTATTGTCGCCTGCACCGATATAGGCCTATGGTTACCTGCGCCTACTAATGGGTTATTGGGGGGGGGGGCGTTGGAGCGAGAATCTGCCGTAAATAGAGCTCGGGTAACCTTGGGGTTGTAGTAGATGATTCATCCTGGGAATTTTCTCCTTTGATTAGTAAAGATACCGTTGTGATAAAGGTAGGCGA
>NC_051412.1:34788439-34788843 GCF_015228065.2 Penaeus monodon
ATGCTAAAATGGATCACAAGGGTATTTGGTTTTACAAACGTTATGGGAAGGGGGTATTACTGGGTATTCTTAAGGGAGGGGGGGTATATAGATGATTATTAAGCCGGCGGGGGGATGAGAGGAGGAAAACGGTGGATGAGGCGCTTGAGAATGCAAAGCGGAAAGGGTTAACGAATAGGAAGCAGGCCATAATAGGAGAGAAGGAAAAAGAAAGAGTCGGAGAAGAAAGGAGGGAAAGAAAAGGAATAAAAGACGTGGAAAGTTTACATAACAAAGGTCGCGCCGAGTCGAACGAACCAGTTGTGTTGGAAAGGAAGGGAAACAAGGAGAGAGCGAGGAAGGAGGCGGAACATAACAAAGGTAAACGACTGGAAAGCCTGCGAGAGAAACCGCGGGTAGACACG
>NC_051412.1:34789144-34789346 GCF_015228065.2 Penaeus monodon
CGATCCTTCCCCCCCCCCCCACCCCTCACTACCACATATTATCCCCCCCTCACCACATATGACCCCCCTCCCCGCTCACAACATATACCCCCCCCCCCCTTCCTCCACTCACCACGGGCTGGCTGCCTTGGCTTGGAGGAGGCAACACAATTACTGCAACAAAAACACCGCTGATGACAATTGCAAGATACGACGTGGGCCT
>NC_051412.1:34789704-34790113 GCF_015228065.2 Penaeus monodon
CAAGCATGGGTTCACGCAGAGAACTTCTTCGCAAACAAATATCCTTTCGTCCCTTCTTATAGCATCTTGTGCAGAACATCTTGTGATTATTTACGAAGACATTTGTTAATTAATTTAGTCGGCCCTGCGAAGTTGAAGAGAGACAGTAATTAGCAGCGTGATAATGACGTTCGCCCATACTTAATTGCGGACGAGAATGGCGAGAAAAAAACACGTTCCTCTCTCCAAGATCACATCTGCCCCGATGTTACATTTCCCTGTGAACGTTCCGAAAAGACCGTGGATGTGTTTATGACCCTCGCAAAGGGGAGGGAGATCATATAAAAAAAAAAAAAATGGCTGTGGCGTTAATTATAATGCTCGACAGAAAGAGGACGTTGGGAAAGGATCTGTAGATAGACTTTGGACG
>NC_051412.1:34790378-34791606 GCF_015228065.2 Penaeus monodon
AAGCCCGCCAGCACGCCCTCGGCGAGCGCAGAAGGCGGGCGGCACCTGTAGAAGGCGAGTTTGCGAGAAATTACGAGAGATGACGAGCAGTCGCTGGTTGTGGCCGGCCTTAATCTCGCCGGTGACCTCCCGTGCCATTTTCGACAAGCTACAAAGTGGTCTGGCGGTGATACGCGCGCCACTTACGCTTATATAACTCTCCTTGCGTGCTTTTGCTGTCGGGGGGGGGGGGAGCGTCTCGGGCACAGGCTTTGGATTCCTTTTTCATTTGTTTTTTTGTCTTTGTCTTTTTGGGAATTTGTTATTCTGGGGGTAGTTTTTTTTTTTTTTTTGGGGGGGAGGAGGGGGATTTATTACTCTGGGGGTATCGTTTGTGTCTATCTTACTACTAAAGACTACATATTTGCATAATGGTAAATGTGTGCACACGGATTCAGACAAAAGAAAGGCTGAACACACGGACACAAATACCCTTGCGCATTCACATAGAACGCACGTGCCAGTTGACACACATAGCGCGACACGTGCATGGGCGTACATATGCTTGTAAGCCTACACATATTTACTGTATGTTGTAATATGTAAATCCGCGATGTATGTTTTACTCTTTTGATTTATGGATTTATTTATGTTTATTTTTAAAATTCGTTTGTGAATGGTAAGGCAGTAAATTATCTCAAGAATGTGTTTTATTGAAGAGCTGGTTCTTTAAGTTTCTTTTCTGTCATATTTTAAACTTATTTTGCATACAGCATTATTAACGAGTCATTACAGTGTCATCCGTCTTCCTGGATTTTTTTTTTTTTTTTTTTTTTTTAGAATTGTCTCGTCATTTGTTTGGTTGTCTCTTGTTATTTATTGTTTTTCCTTGTGTTTACTATGTATTTCAATTTTTTTTTATTGGCATGTCTCTTTTGTGCATGTCGTTTTCGCTTTTGCGTTTATCACATTTTTCTTTCACCTATCGTGTTGCTAATTTTTTTTTTCTTCTAATTTACTCTCTCTTTCAGTATCACACGTTTCTCTGATATTAATCCATGTGTTTCTATATAATGAACATTCCTTATATCTCAGAAACTCAAAGCAATTTCCGTTGTTCGCAGCGTGGTGTGGAGGCGTCAAGATATCATCGGTCTGGCCTCAGGGCGGGTCGGCCCCTACCACGCCGGTCCCGCCCGTGCACCTCCCTCTCCCTCTCACCACCACGCACAAGGATATGGAAGTGAGT
>NC_051412.1:34792044-34792162 GCF_015228065.2 Penaeus monodon
TATTTTTTATTCTTCTCAGTTCCTGTATTTTTTATTTATTTCCTTTTCTTTTGCCTTTTATTTTTTCCTGTTTTGTCCTCTTTAGTATTTCTTTTCATTTCTCCATTTTTCTTATTTT
>NC_051412.1:34792251-34792351 GCF_015228065.2 Penaeus monodon
GTTGGTGCTTCTCCTGTCCTTCTCCATGGTTGCCATTTATCTCATTTTTCTCATTTATCTCCCTTATCTCCCTCCCCCTTTTGGGTTTGTTTCGGTTTCC
>NC_051412.1:34792567-34792914 GCF_015228065.2 Penaeus monodon
CCGTTCTGTTTCACACGTGTTGAATTCCGGATGTTTTTGTCTTTTCTTTTCGTCCACGTGTCCTGCCTCTTCTTCGTCTATGGTCTCTATCCCTTCTACGTAACTCTTCTCCCTCTCCCCTTTTTCCCCTCTTCACCTCTTTCTCTCCTTCGGGTTTTTCCCTCCCTCCTTCCCTTCCTGTATTTTCCCTGCGTATTTCCATCATAGTTTCTCCTGTTTTCCCCTCCCAGTTCCCGTATGTCCCCCCCCCCATTTCCCATATGTCCCCCTAGGCAACTCCTCATATTTTCCCCCTTCCTCTTCTCCCTTATTTTCTTCCCCCCCCCTTGCAACTCTTAATGTTTTTC
>NC_051412.1:34792978-34793123 GCF_015228065.2 Penaeus monodon
AATTCATCTTTTCACCCCTGACCTGCCCTGACCTCTCTCTCACTTTCCCCTCTCGCACTACACTTGTCACAACGAAGGGCAAAGATAACAAGGCCACGGGTTGTTTCCCCTCGCCCTCTCTTGCTGCTGCGTGTTGGTGTGTGTA
>NC_051412.1:34793347-34793502 GCF_015228065.2 Penaeus monodon
GTGATATGTCGGAGTGTCCCCTTAGAGCACTCTCGCTTTCCCCTCGGCTCACATTGATGATTGGAGCTATAGTTAACCTCGATAGTGATGGTCAGGACTAAGCTTTGTGGGGTTAGCGTCCTTAGGGTCGGGGTAGGGGGGGGTGGATGTGTGTA
>NC_051412.1:34793692-34794232 GCF_015228065.2 Penaeus monodon
TGACGTCACCAGCGGGTCGGAAACACCTGAATAGTAAGCAGATGTGTCACCGCGCTGCCTTATCGCGGCCGGCCTCCCAGACCTTATCTCTTATCCCCAGCGAGGCAGCGGCCGAACGTAGGTAGGGACGAGCGACGGCATATCTTATCGCGGGCTGATCGACCTTATTCCCTGTGGAACAGGACTTAGCACTTTCTTGTCCGCGTCTGGAGATAGCTTCCCCTCCCCCCCCCCTCCCCCGGCAGCGTGTCGACCTCCTCCATGTCGTCATGTGGAGGAAGGGAGATCGACCTTGATTTATGAGGTCGCGCTTCCTCATGGCATGTAGGCGTACCCGTTTCTCCTTCTTGATCAGCTTGGCCTCCAGAGTGAACCAGGTTTCGGAGGCTCCCGAGGCCAGGCGGAGAGGAGAGGCCGCTCGATCTCCGCCAGAGTGATCTCTCGGGGAATTCTCGAGGAGGAGGTGGAAGCCTGTGGGAGGTTTTTGCTCTGGGTGTCCGCTTCTGTCCCTTCCTCGTCCGCCTTCGTTATTTTGCTGCT
>NC_051412.1:34794503-34794801 GCF_015228065.2 Penaeus monodon
GCCGAGTTGCGTAAACGGCCTTGCTAAACGTTGTCATAGTCTGCCACGAGATTTCGTAAACAATCAACTAGAAGCTAAATGTAATACAAAGATATTAATAAAGATATAAAAAAAATCCTAATCTTCCAAGTTATCGCGATTATCAGATAAGAATGGTTTGGGATTTTGAGCAACCTCCCCCCCCCCCCTCGCCCTTCCCATGCCTCCCTCCCCCTTGCGTAAGATTTTTTTTTCCTTCGGCGTCAGAAATTCATCGCATCAGGGTACTCCTCCCTCCCCCCCCTTTTTCCCCTCTCTT
>NC_051412.1:34794967-34795052 GCF_015228065.2 Penaeus monodon
CCCTGTAAAGGGGTAAAATATTTCATCTGAACCTTGATCAACAGAACCTCACTTTGTGTTGCCACAGTGGCGCCGATGTTGATCT
>NC_051412.1:34795175-34795268 GCF_015228065.2 Penaeus monodon
TCTGGCCCCCCCGACTCCCCTCCCTTCCTAGTTCGTAAGACAATAACACCGGTAGGTTCCTGTGACGTCAAGATGTAAACAAGAGGAAGTCCG
>NC_051412.1:34795440-34795532 GCF_015228065.2 Penaeus monodon
ATCAAAAAAGGTCGACCAGATGATTTTTCTGATGGGGGGGAAAACGGGAATAGAGATGGAAAGAAAAGAATAAAGAAAAGAAGAAATGAATA
>NC_051412.1:34795591-34795747 GCF_015228065.2 Penaeus monodon
AAGATGAAACTGATAGTGGGCGTAATAGCGCGTTATTAGGTCAGAGTCATGAGCTAGGTCAGTCAAGGTCAGATCCGTCTTCTTTATTGAGACATTTTGAACATCTTTTCCTTGTGTTTCCAGTGTACGTCGAGTCTGCTGTGATTCTGTTAGGGT
>NC_051412.1:34795799-34796136 GCF_015228065.2 Penaeus monodon
GGGGGGGGGTATGTTTATAATTGATTTTGTGAATTCGGATTTTTGCCTTTTACGATGTTCGACGGATCTTGCTTTGGCGTAGTGTTCGCCCCGACCTCCGAATACCAAATGCCTCCGGGGAAATTAACTGCGGTATTGATGATATATGCAATGGAGGCGATAATACCCCCTCCTTTCCCTCCCTTACCCTCCTCTATCTCCTTTCCCCTTTCCTCTCCCTCCCTCTCTCCAGCTCCTCCGCTTCTCCATCTCTTATTTTCTTACGTGTTTTCTGCATTCGTTTTCTTCCCTTCTTCTCTTTTGCCCTTTACGTTACCCAGCTTTTTTTTCCCCCCTT
>NC_051412.1:34796392-34796580 GCF_015228065.2 Penaeus monodon
TTGAACAGTACTCTAAAAGCTTGTCCCTTTTACATACTCTCGACGGGCGGTGTTTTCTTTGTCTCGGAAAAATTTTTGGACGTAGATTTTTTAAAGCGGATGATTTTAAAAAACCCAAAATTCGGGGGGGTTTTTATTTTTGCCCGGGGGGGGGCATTAGCGTGTTTCCGTTCAGTTATTTGTTTATC
>NC_051412.1:34796627-34796702 GCF_015228065.2 Penaeus monodon
TTTACGTCTCTTTTGTAATTATGGAAGGTAGATTTTTTTGTTTGTGGGTTTTTTTGGAAAAAAGATTTCGTTGTG
>NC_051412.1:34796763-34796930 GCF_015228065.2 Penaeus monodon
CCCCCCCTTCACCGTCTTTCTCTTTTTTTTTTTCTGCGGAATTTCCCCCTCGACAATCATTTTCACTGCTTGCTGCCTGCCGGTGCCTGCGTGCGTATGTCGGCTCTTCCCTTTTCCGTTCATTTAGTTTCCCCGATATTTATGTGAGGAAAACTTGCCATGTATCG
>NC_051412.1:34796972-34797160 GCF_015228065.2 Penaeus monodon
CATTAACACCAGACGGCTGACAGCTATTAATTACTTATAATTACGGGTCACTATTGGAGGATCGACACTCGGCGGAAACGGGGCTTCAAAAAAAATTTACACGGCCGGAGGCGGGATCAAGGAAAAGGCCCCCGGTCCCCCGGGGGCTTGGGGGAAGTGGCGTGTCTTGGGGCGGGATGCTTTGGCAC
>NC_051412.1:34798378-34798489 GCF_015228065.2 Penaeus monodon
CCGGGTTGATTTTGGAAAAAGTAATAAAAATTCCCCCACGTGATTAGTCTTGTGGATCTAAGTTCACTGGCCCTCGTCTGTAAATCAAATGAGGGGGAAATATGTTCATTC
>NC_051412.1:34798773-34798866 GCF_015228065.2 Penaeus monodon
GTGGGCAGAACAATAAATCTCTGAATGTGTGCGCAAACTCAAGAGGTAACGGCCATCAACAGTTAGGGACAAGCAATCGCTGAGGGTAGTTTA
>NC_051412.1:34798937-34799732 GCF_015228065.2 Penaeus monodon
CGTCTGATGATATATATATATTTTTGTTTTGTTACTTTCCCGTTTTTTTTTTTCTCTTTTTTATTGTATGTTTTGTTTAATATTTCGTCCCCCTTTTCCCCTGAGTTTCCCGTGTTTGTTATTTTTTTCTTAATTTTTTCTTTGTTTTTGTTTCTTCTTTTTTATTATTTTTTTTATGAGTTTCACGTACTTTTTCTTGTCGTTTCCTCCATTTTTCATCGCTCTTTGTAACTCCTTCGAACGACACTTTCAGGTGACCGATGCTACGGTTAGCGAGAAATAGTTGCTGGCAAACGGGATTTTTTTTTTTTTTCCCTTCCTCTCTCTTCCTTCCCCTCTCCTTTCCCTCTCTTTCTCCCTGTCTCCATCCCTTCTCCCTCTTCCCACTCTCTCTCCTCTCTCTTCTCATCCTCGCATCTCCCTCTCCCTCCCTTCTTCTCCCTCTCCTTTTCGCTCCCTCCCTTCTCCTTCTCCCTCTTCCCTCCCTCCCTTCTCCCTCTCCCCGGCCCCTTTTCGCTCCCTTCTCCCTCTTCCCCCCCTCCTTTATCCCTCCCCCCCTTCTCTCTCATTTGGCCGCAGCTTCCGCCAACATCCATATTCGCATCGACAGAGCCATCCGGAGAGGGTTTAAAGCACCGGCCAATGTTTTCAGCGTCGACATCGGTCTGGCGGGCCCGTAGAATGAGCTGGGTTGCCGGTTTGTGATTTATTGGTTGTCGTTTTCGCCGGTGTTTTGTGTGGCGTGTGAGGTTGGGGTTGGGTGGGGGGTAGGGGGGGGTAGTGAGTGAGTGAGGG
>NC_051412.1:34799790-34799877 GCF_015228065.2 Penaeus monodon
AATTACTGATTTAGATATATTTCTTTTTGTGTGTAAATATTTAGATATTTTTTTTCCCTGGCTTTTTTGTGTATGTTGCTTAATCGC
>NC_051412.1:34799977-34800079 GCF_015228065.2 Penaeus monodon
CCGGATGCATGTCGGGGGGAGTAACTTTCGCCATCGCCCTTGGATTAAGATCATATCCTCAATCACTATCCTGGTGTTTCGCCATCTTGGGAAAGTTATAAA
>NC_051412.1:34800283-34800350 GCF_015228065.2 Penaeus monodon
AAAAGATCTTTCGTGATCGCATCTCTATCGCGCTCATTTTTTCCCTCCTCTCATCCTTCGCCTTTTT
>NC_051412.1:34800450-34800608 GCF_015228065.2 Penaeus monodon
GATGAGGGTGCTTTGCTTCTGGATTAATTTTGCTGGACATGGGGGGTAGATTGCATGGACATTTCTTCGTGTTTTTAGAAATATTTGGGCTTTCATATTTTTTCTTTGCATTTCGTGTTCTCTTCTCGTCTTTTCAAACCTGTTTTAAAAATCTTTCG
>NC_051412.1:34800703-34801045 GCF_015228065.2 Penaeus monodon
CTCGTTCTCTCGCCTCCCCCCGTTTTTATCCCTCCCCCTCCCTTTATCCACTACCATCATAATTTAGTATCACTACAAAATATACCTCCAATCATATATATCATCCTATCAATTTTACATCCATCCTCATCTAATCCACCACTTTTAAACATAATTTTTCCCCCCTCCCACCACTACACATCAAAAAACCATCTATCCCTATCTAAATCTTCCATCCCACTCGGTACTCTCCGTCCCCTGGTGCATGACGTTTCACACGGCGCGGGCATCATGCAGGTGTTGCTTGATTATCCCGTCATGCAATGCTCTGGGCGAAGTGAAAGAGGGGGGGGGGGAGAGGCC
>NC_051412.1:34801750-34802053 GCF_015228065.2 Penaeus monodon
TCACTGATGTTGATCAATAGACAGCTTAGGTATATAGATATTTTTCCCGCCATGTATAGACTCCACGTGTACTTGACCGTTCGGGACGGAAACTTGGCACTTGCACTACATACGCGTAAGGTCTAATATCCCGTGTTTAGTATTTGTATGTGTTTTAAGGTGACGTTTCAGGGTTGAATTATTGGCGCCGATCCCGAGAGGCGCCAGAATGCTTTCTCTCTCTCTACCCCTTTTCTACTTCTCGGACTAAGCTGTTCTTTGGTTTATCGCCGTGTAGGTATCTCGCTGTTATTTTTATTTTAT
>NC_051412.1:34802351-34802831 GCF_015228065.2 Penaeus monodon
GTTTTGTTGTTTTATTTGCGTCTAGGCGGGGAGGGAGATGGTGAGGGGGAGAAGGGGGAGGATATAGGGGGACAGTAAAGGGAGGGGGGGGGGAATAGAGACGAAGGAGGGGGGGGGGTGGAAAGGTGTGGCGGAGGTTAATTTATAAATACCCGTAGTTGGAGGTCTGGGAGCAAGGTTCGTAAACATGTTGGTTAGAAAAGGTGAAAAAAATTGGGTGAGAGGGGGATGAGGGGGGAGGGGAGGGGGGGAGGGGGGGATGTTCTCTTGAGGTGTCCTTTATTTTCAGTAACATTGGCATTGGAAGTATTTGTAGCTTTTTTTTTTTATTCGGTTTATGAATGATACATTCTGTAGATCTCCGCTGGTTCAAGAAATTAATGGGAGGCTGTGAAGATATTCCTTTACAATTTTTTTTTTCGTCTCTTAATGTATATTTATCGTCTGTTTTCTTCATTATCACCATCATCAGCGTCCTCC
>NC_051412.1:34802862-34802964 GCF_015228065.2 Penaeus monodon
CGCCGTTAAGCTGCCTTGCGTCCTTGAATTTACAGTCATTAAAATTCTTTTTGGTCTTGTGTTTACTCTACAGAGAAGCGCGTCGCGTCAGTTAATAGTTTA
>NC_051412.1:34803281-34803496 GCF_015228065.2 Penaeus monodon
GGGAATTCACTTGCAATGTCACTGAGGGCCGTTTAGTGCCACGCGCCTCGACCTCAAGAGATACATTGTGTTAACACGTTTTTGTATTTTGTTCCAAGAGATCGATAATGGATAGTGGTAGATAGGCGGCCATGCAGCTGATTCCGGTGAAATTGCTAGATTTTTTTTATGTGGGTGGTTTTATTTTAGAAGAGGGTACAATCAGCGGGTCTGTT
>NC_051412.1:34803724-34803956 GCF_015228065.2 Penaeus monodon
TCAGTAAGATGGCTTCCCGTCAGCCGAGCCGATTAAGGATAGAGATTTTTGCTGTAGATTATCCCTGGATATTGTCATCCACGCCAGAGGATGATTGGACGAGGATATTAATCCGATATTACTGTCAGAGATGCGGTGGTCCTGATATTGCGTTAATGATCGAATTAATTTGATGATAAGATGCTCGCGTGTGTCCTCGTACGGAGGGGTAGAGCTACGTTGTGTGGTGTAC
>NC_051412.1:34804134-34805464 GCF_015228065.2 Penaeus monodon
TATTGTGTAGTATTGTGTTATGGTGAGAAACTACACTGCCACGACGTTCCTTTCCCTGTCATTTTAATACCGTGGATGGGAATACATAATTATCCATGATATTCTTTCTGTATATAAGATATGTGCCTTTAATAACCTGATTGATAAGCTATGTGGGTAACTAGATGATAAACTGATAGTATTTGTAAATAATAACCAATAATTATATATTTATATAACTAAACGGTGACCTTAGCTAGGATGACTTATTTATATAACGTAAATAACATCTTTATATAACTTCAATAGCCTCTTATAGTAACTCCAATCATCAATTAATGTAACTAAATAGTATAGTTATATAACTTGATAATTGTCTCACTCCTTAACAAAAGGATTAATTACTTTGAACATAGTTATATAACAAAAGGAAAGCCAATTATAACTGATTCTTATAGAATACCTGAAATAATAACCAAAAATTATCTATAAATCACATATATGTTTGTTTTTTTCGGGTAGATAATGCAAATAAGGAATAATCCTTATTTATTCTACTAAAAAATAACCTTTAACTAAGCAATATAATAAGAAATACCTGAAATAACCCATTTATCTAACCATATGGATTAAGTTAACCCGCTTAAGCCAGTAAACAGTAACTTAGAATCACCTCTTTATCGAACTAAATAGTAAGAGATTCTAACTTAACTAGATTTTTTATTATTAATTGATTCTAACTCGATTTTTTAACACCATTTGATTCTAACCAACTCGATTTTTTTAAACATTAATTGATTCTAACTCGATTTTTTAACACTAACTGATTCTAACTAACCGATTTTTTAAAACATTGATTGATTCCAACTCGGATTTTTTAACATTAATAGACGCAACTAAGAGCGTGCCGTGTCTCCCGCAGCCCTTGGACGATGACGATGTCAACTCCATGCACGATGACAAGGACATGGGCGGGGCCGACGCGGAGGGCGTGTGGTCGCCGGACATCGAGCAGAGTTTCCAGGAGGCGCTGGCCATCTACCCCCCCTGCGGCAGGAGGAAGATTATCCTCTCCGACGAAGGCAAGATGTATGGTAAGTGTCCCTGAATGGAGATCTTCGGTTTTTCGTGTGGATGGGTGTGTGGATGTGTGGGTGAGGATTTTTTTTCTTTTCTTTTTCTGTAAGGGGGGGGGTTCGTGTGTTTTTTTTGTATGTTTGGTTGGTTGGTTGGTTGTTGTTGTTTTTTTATCGTGTTTGTTCTTGGTTAGTGTCTTTATCTGTTTCACGAGTGTTGATGATTTTTCTGTTTTTTTTTTTCTTCTCTCGTCATGTTATCTGTCTGTGTTTCT
>NC_051412.1:34805543-34805661 GCF_015228065.2 Penaeus monodon
CTCCCTCTTTGCTTTTTCTTTTTCTTTTTGGTTTCTTTCTTTTCGTTCATTCCTTCCTTCACTCTTAGTATCTCAGTCTTCCCTTTTCCTTTTTTTATCATTTCCTCTCCATATAATT
>NC_051412.1:34806032-34806109 GCF_015228065.2 Penaeus monodon
CTCTTCACCATCACACCATATCGCGTCACCCTTAAAAGACTAAATTATCCCCCTTGTGAGGTAGTGAGTAACGAGAC
>NC_051412.1:34806690-34806794 GCF_015228065.2 Penaeus monodon
CGGGCTAAGACCTGCAGAAATTAGGTATTTTGCATAATCGTCGAAAAGAGAAAGAGAATGATGGTGATAAGAGATAAGGAAAAGGAAAAATGGGAGAACTGAGA
>NC_051412.1:34806827-34806910 GCF_015228065.2 Penaeus monodon
GAAATAGAAGAAAGATGTTAATAAAAAGGAGAAAGAAAAGGCGTTGGAGAGCTAGAAACGAGAAGGAGAATAAAAAAAGAAAT
>NC_051412.1:34807036-34807131 GCF_015228065.2 Penaeus monodon
GGTTTAGATGCTTTAAGAAGAAACGCGTGATAGCCAATTCCTGGAGTCAGTTCGGGGCGATTCCGAGAAGATAGGCTTAAGAAAGATCTTGAAAC
>NC_051412.1:34807181-34807727 GCF_015228065.2 Penaeus monodon
GCGAGATCATGTGCGTTAATGAAGCAGATTCGTTTTCTGTGTTTTTTTTGTTAGTGTTTGTTTAGTTTATCTGTTTTTTTTTTTTGCGAGATCATGTGCGTTAATGATGCAGATTCGAATTTAAAAAAAAAGAAATTGCCGTTGATGCCTCGGAAAGTCATAATAGGATATGGATAGAAAGATTTGGTGCATTTTTTGGATATATTCATACCATATTTAATTTATTCATTTACTCAACTTAATTGTTTGATTCGTATATTGAATTTAATGATCCACTCGATAAAGCAAAGGACCTTGACGCTCTTTTGCAGAGATCTTTGCAAAGAGAGATGCAAAAAAAAAAAAAAATCGTGCATTATCGTACACTTTTGGTCGAGCATTCAATCGCATTGTCCAGCTACATCTTAGCGCTGACGTCACTAAAGACTTTTTATCGTGAAAATAAATCTTATCGCGCGCCGAGAGAGCATTTCTCAAGACTAATTTTTTTTTTCTATCGTTTTGAATCACGTTGATGTGAACTCGACGACGGGGCTGCCACTTGGC
>NC_051412.1:34808006-34808086 GCF_015228065.2 Penaeus monodon
TTGTCCTCCGTGCAAGTGTCATCATAGATGCGGCGTTTTATCGGTTTGGAAAAAGAAAGGAAAAAAAAGCATTGCACTGA
>NC_051412.1:34808654-34808802 GCF_015228065.2 Penaeus monodon
CCACATGACGCCACTTGTAGCTCCACCTTCAATGCGCGTGTAGGAAATATGTAATTCTTGCAAGTTGCAACGTCACGTGATGGCGGTTGCATGCGTCCGGCCAGCTCGACCGTCGGCAGCTGCGGGAGAGGCAAAGGCTGGATTGACC
>NC_051412.1:34808829-34808945 GCF_015228065.2 Penaeus monodon
CTGGGAGGCGGGAGCGCGAGCGCCTACCTGCACACCTCGCTACTTCGGGCGGTCGAGGGGCGTTCTCTCGCTGTTTTCATTATCTGTTCTTCGGCTTTGTCTGCTTATCCCGTCGC
>NC_051412.1:34809320-34809662 GCF_015228065.2 Penaeus monodon
GCTAGAACTGCGAGCAACTCCGAAACAGCGCTACGGTTTTCGAGTCGCGTCTCTACCGAGGGTCTTAGTCGGGCTTTGCCTTGCAGACGTAAAATCTCTGTCGAATTGCAAGCGACTGCAACTGTATTGTGTTTCGTTTTGTTTTTATTCTCGTGTGTGCTCGGTCGGTTGTTGCGGGTCAGAATAAGTCTATGATTGACGTGTTTCTTTGCTCTCTCTTCGCTCATACTCTTCTTCGCCATTCGTACTGTGATTTGTTTGTTATTATTCATTTATTCCCGCCCTTCTCATGTCCGTTGTTTATCCGCCTACCGTCTTCTCTCGTTTCCCATTTTTTTTTCT
>NC_051412.1:34810069-34810262 GCF_015228065.2 Penaeus monodon
GTTACCGCAACGCTGCACACCGAGCAATAACAGCAGCGTGAACAGCGCAGTGAGCAGCAATCAGCGTACTCCTTGCAGCCGGGTCGTTGGCGTGGTCCGCTGGGCGTCGCTTACACTGGTGTTGTGAGCCAGGTTGCTGTTAAACGACCCTCGGTCATGCACACCAGGCTCGGCCGCCTCCCGCCTGGCCTGC
>NC_051412.1:34810856-34810933 GCF_015228065.2 Penaeus monodon
ACCGCATGCCACACACTCATACCGTAAATTGCTCTCATTCCTTCAAGAGCTATGTCGCCTGCCCGTTTACATTTATC
>NC_051412.1:34811128-34811199 GCF_015228065.2 Penaeus monodon
CGTGTTTGTTTGCTGGACGAGAAGCGACGGGGGCGGGGGAGGGGGTGAGGTGGGGGAGAGGGTGGATTTAG
>NC_051412.1:34811272-34811392 GCF_015228065.2 Penaeus monodon
TGGCGACCGTATATTAAGATAATGAAGAAATTAAAAAGCAAGCGCAAGCGAGGGAGAGCCGCCCGTGCATGCAGTCAGCCAGTCAGTCAGGCCTGTCAAGGTGCAGCAGCTCTTGACCGC
>NC_051412.1:34811424-34811533 GCF_015228065.2 Penaeus monodon
GCTTGCCAGCTGGCGGGGAAGCCTTATCTCTCTGGCTTCACAAGGAAAGCGGATTCGGCTGTTCCGCGGAAGCCAAGATTAGTCATCTACGCAACTCGTATTTTTTAAA
>NC_051412.1:34811812-34811972 GCF_015228065.2 Penaeus monodon
ACATATACTGAACATGTGGGCTAAAGAAGCGGTGGGAGGGTGTGGTTTGCTTTGTAATTGGGGGGGGAGGGGCTGCCGTGGGCGCTGAGGTGTGTCAGGAGGCGAGGCAGGACAGGAGGTGCTCTCGCGGGCGTTGGGAGGGGCGTGGGGGGGGGGGGAG
>NC_051412.1:34812209-34812743 GCF_015228065.2 Penaeus monodon
GGCCAGTGACACGAGGCGGTTCGTTGTGAGGTGGTTGTCACTGTTATGGTTAGATCTATACTTCTTCAAGGTCGCTGGGCGGGCGTGCGGGGCGTGGGTGTGGGTGGGAGAGAGTACAGGGAGATGGAGGGAAGGAGAGGAGGAAGGGAGGTGGTGAGGAGAGAGGGGTGGAGAAGAGAGAAGGAGAGAGAGGTGGAGAAGAGAGAGGGAATGGGAGAGGTGGAGAAGAGAGAGGGAGAGGGTGAGGGAATGGAAGAGAGAGTGAGAGGGAGAAGGAAAGAGAGGGATGAAGTAATGGGGTGAGTGTGAGTTAACACGTGCACCTTTGTTTACACGATACCCCACCCCCTCCCTCTGCAACCCCACCCGTCGTTCGCGCGGCCTTTAAAACCACTCGGCGAGGAGGATGGGGGTGGGGGGGGAGTCAAGGAGGAAGGGGGCGCCGAGCGGGCGGGGATGACCTCCTCGGCGGGTGTGATGTTCATGCGGGCGTCGTGTCTTGCCTTGGGTTGTCGTGGCCGGGTGGCAGGCGTT
>NC_051412.1:34812889-34813016 GCF_015228065.2 Penaeus monodon
ACTTCTTCCAGGTAAATAATGCTTGTCTTTGCTTGCTTCACACACGCTGGGGATCTAGATAAGGACATAAGCAAACACTGATAAACGCATTTTTTGTGGTCCACGCGTGTTGTCATACAAAAGAACG
>NC_051412.1:34813223-34813491 GCF_015228065.2 Penaeus monodon
ACAAAGACCTCGCGTGTGGGTTTTCCTTCCGCCCACTCTGCCCACTGGTCGATAGCGTTTTTATACCCCCCTCCCCCCCTCTGTGGCCCCGAAATGCCCTGAATAACTCCAGGGGTGTGAATGACGAACTCCGGGGGGGGGGGAAGGGGGCTCGAGGAATGGGCCTCGCGCTGCCTGGACTCCGCACGCCCGCACGCCCATTCGGGAGGGCGAGCGCGGTCGGGAGAGTTCCGTGGTAGTTTTTTTTTTTTTTAGGGGGGGGGAGGGG
>NC_051412.1:34813682-34813943 GCF_015228065.2 Penaeus monodon
TCCCCCTCCCTAAGGCGTTATCGACGTGAGGGAAACGGCCCCCAGCGCCTTCTTCCACGCCCGCTTTTGCCTATGGGCGTATTAAAGCATATGCACGCCCGCCCATCGCGTCTCAGGGAATCGACCTGCTATAAACCTTTGATGTGCTAATTATGTCCACAGGTCCATCTCGAGGCTCCTCCTCCTGGTTGCCATGGCGACGTGGGGGCAGGGGGGAGGGGCAGCGTTGATTTACCTTTCGTTTCGGAAGAGGGGGGGGGG
>NC_051412.1:34814005-34814101 GCF_015228065.2 Penaeus monodon
CGGAGCATGGGTTCTGTCGTAGATAATTGGGGGACCGGTGGACACGTGAGCGTCCAGTGGCATGCTGTTGCGGGCGAGTAAGAGGGCGAGGCTTGT
>NC_051412.1:34814520-34814650 GCF_015228065.2 Penaeus monodon
CCCCCGGGAGCGGCCACTGCTGACGGCGCGGCAACCGCGGACGGGCCGGCGTGATCAGCATGGCCGGCGTCCGATTCGGTGGATTTGATGCCTCGGCTTAATTAATAAAAGTGTCGCGTTATCGATCGGC
>NC_051412.1:34814672-34815045 GCF_015228065.2 Penaeus monodon
AGCTTCTGGTGTGCGTGACCTTTTCTCGTCATGCGTGGCGATGACCTGCTGTTCTTGTCCTTTTTCTGTTCTACGCATCGTCCGTTCTTTTGACTACGCTTCGCCTTTTTTCCTCGGATACGTCTGATAAAATTTTCCTTTATATGCTCCTCTCGCTATTCCTCTTCTCCTGCTTCTTCAAGCTCAGCCGAATCCATCGCAGTCTTTCTCCATTACAGTGTATCACCTAGTCACGCCCCCCCCCCCTTCAACCCCCCTCCCCCTCCCCTTCCTCCCTGTGGCTGTCTAAAGCGTCCGTCTTCGTTAATGCAGTCACTCCCCCCACCCTTGCCCCCACCCCCTACCCCCATTAGTTCTTCTCATACTTCACATA
>NC_051412.1:34815184-34815480 GCF_015228065.2 Penaeus monodon
TGCGGCCTTTGCCTCTCACGTGACACGAACTTTTCTGTTGGTGGCACTCTCGCTATTAACGCTCGTCCGCATGTCGTTTGTCGCAGAGTAGTGAGGGGAAAGGAAGGGGGGGGTTCCTTCCTCTCAACAATTTCCCCTCCTCCCCCCCCTCCTATCCCCACCCTCACACCCCCTACGCCGTACAGAGACCTCGTTAGCCTATCCGTCAATATGTCCCACACCTGTTTCGTGTAGACCCACCTCCTTCAACCGAACCTGTATCTTTATATCCACCTCAAGACCCTCCCTTTCACCCA
>NC_051412.1:34815531-34815684 GCF_015228065.2 Penaeus monodon
CGCCGCTCGCGACCCGACAGAAATGGATCCATCGTCTTCTTGCCGCGGTTCTGCCCCCGTGTTTGTTTACTCTGAGCGCCGCGGCCGCCCCAGGGTGTGTGTTGACGGGGTGTTGCTGGCTATTAGGTCCCTCTCCTGGTGGGGTGCTTGTTA
>NC_051412.1:34815793-34815860 GCF_015228065.2 Penaeus monodon
ACTCGTGTTTCTTACTGTGGCTCTTTCAGATGGCAGAGCCACCTGTAAGCCACCCGACCTGCACACG
>NC_051412.1:34815970-34816073 GCF_015228065.2 Penaeus monodon
TCGTTGTTTCTCCCTCACAATCACCTGTAATTAATAGCTCCTTGTTAATTAGTGTCAGTCGAGTTGCAGGTGAGGATTTATGAAAGGCCACGAATATAAGCTA
>NC_051412.1:34816137-34816438 GCF_015228065.2 Penaeus monodon
CCTTCACCCTCACACCTCATGGGAGTGTATTTGTGGATCAGTGAGTTTAGTCGAGTTTTACGAACCTAAACGGATGGACGGGGGTCGGAGGGGAGGGATGGTGGAGGGGAAGGAGGGGCTCAGGAGTAATGGGGAGGGGAGAGAGAGGGAGGAGGTTGGGAGTAATGGGAAGGGGAGGGAGAAGGAGGGGTTTGAGGTAACGAAGGGGGGAGGGGGAATATCGGCTAACCTACTTTTGTTGCCTTTTTTTTTCTTTCTTCCTCTTTTTTTTAAGCTTTCTTGATCGCTTTATTTTCTACGA
>NC_051412.1:34816461-34816699 GCF_015228065.2 Penaeus monodon
TACCTCTTCCGCTGTTCGTTTCGTTGAGTTTGCCCTGGCCGACTGCATTTTATTTGTCTCCGCGCATGAAAGAGCTCCGCGCACGACGGTGAAAGTCTTTTTGTTGTTGCAAGCGTGAACGTGGCATTAGGTGGGGGGGGGGCTGAGGGGTAGGGAGGGGTCTGTGCTTGCGTGGGGGTGCCGGAGGGGGTGGGAGGGCGTCTGTGCTTGCGTGGGGGTTGCTTTTGAATTATCGGTC
>NC_051412.1:34816778-34817045 GCF_015228065.2 Penaeus monodon
CGAATGGAATAGGAGGGGGAAGAGGCAAGAGACCAGAGGGTTGTCCGCGCGTATTAGCAATGTTACCGACTACGCTTAGGGCCTGACAACCGCGTGCAGTGTTGGCAGTGTGGCGGTCGCGGGCGGCCTGGGTTGGCAGCGTAGACAGCCCCCGCCGGCGTCTGAAACAAGAGTGCAGTGTACTTGGACCGTCGGGCGTAGGTGCCAGTTGCCAGATTTCTGCGCCTATTTTTAAAAGCCCCTTTAAAGGCCCCCCGCAAGAGCTTC
>NC_051412.1:34817070-34817187 GCF_015228065.2 Penaeus monodon
CGTTATTTAGCCTTCATTTAACGCCGAACAGAGCGATAACAGGCTCCTCTCTCCCCCCCCCCTTTCCCCCTCATCACTTTCCCTTAACCCCTTCATTTCTTTCTTTCGGTTTTTGGA
>NC_051412.1:34817248-34817344 GCF_015228065.2 Penaeus monodon
TCAAAGAGAGGATGAGGAGAGCGAGCTTTTGCAGCGATATATCCCACCGATCTTAGTCAACAAACATCTCACTTATCATAGTGGCCTTGATTTTCA
>NC_051412.1:34817401-34817475 GCF_015228065.2 Penaeus monodon
CCGAGTGCAGTTCGTGTATTTATGATTGACGCTTCGTCTGTATCTCTCTTTCTCTCTTTTTTTCTTCTTTCTTG
>NC_051412.1:34817776-34818077 GCF_015228065.2 Penaeus monodon
TCATTTTTCCTCTTTCTCCCCCTTTCTCCATTCGTGTCAGAAAGAACTGGATATTTCTGGAATGTAAAGAATGTCGTTGCATTCAAACTATTTATGATATTGTATTTTTTCCTTTTTTGTGCGTGTGTGTGTTTTCATGTTATCATAGTTTATCGATACGACGGTTTTATTTTGCCTGTTTTGTTCATTGTTGTTATAAATTTCATCATTTTCCTGGGATTAATAATAATCATCCGGGTGATTATCGAATTTGCTTGATCGTCGTTTGTTATTTTATATTTTTCGTCTCTAACTTGGCCTG
>NC_051412.1:34818182-34818893 GCF_015228065.2 Penaeus monodon
CCCTCTCTCGTTTCGTACATATCTTTCCGTGCCCAACTCTTCCCCCGTACATCCCCCCTCCCCCCTACACCCCACCCCAACCCCCACAAGTGACCCCAACCCCTACCCCAACCCCCACAAGTGACCCCCCCAACCCCCACCCCAACCCCCACAAGTGACCCCCCCAACCCCCCCCCCAACCCCCACAAGTGACCCCAACCCAACAATGTCGAGATGATCTTGTTCATGTGTCTGTGACGTAACGAGGGGGGGGGAGGGGCGAGAGACGCGCCTGTGTTCCTTGTGTCTCGTTCGTTCGTTCGGTGTCTGGGGGGGTGAGGGGAAGGGAGGGGGTTAAGGGGGGGGATTTGAGAGGGAGGAGGGGGTGAGGGTGAGGATGGAAGGATAAAGTGAAGGGGGAAAGGTGAATGGAAGGGAGGTGGTGGGGGGGGATGAAGGGAAGTCCGGTAGGGGAAAGAGGGGAAGGGGAAAAGGGGGGGGTGAAGAGGGGATGTTAGGTGGTCAGGGGGAAGGGGGGGGAGGGTATTTGCGGTTAAAGACCAGAATCATGATTATCTGCCTTGATTTAGGGCCTAAACGCAGTGCTGTTGACCCTTTGTTATTCGGCAGGCGACTACTGCATTATAGTGTAAACGCTCCGTGCACGCACGCACGCACGCGGACAGGCAAGCACGAAGACAGAGGCATGACAGAGTCGCACATACATACATG
>NC_051412.1:34819030-34819232 GCF_015228065.2 Penaeus monodon
ACACACACCCCACACCACACACCCACACCACACACCACCACACACACCCCACCCCACTCACCACACACACACCACACACCACACGCAAGTCACACGCAACCACAAGCACATTACGCCCCCCCCCCCCCTGCTCCCTCATGGCTTTTCACGTCATGAATTCTTTGTGACGAAGCGGCGGTACGGGCGGCGGTGGCACTGTGCC
>NC_051412.1:34819277-34819407 GCF_015228065.2 Penaeus monodon
TCGGCGGATTTTTTTTCTCGTTTTTCCTTCTGCTTTTTTCTCTTTCTGTTTTTTTTTTTTATAATAACTTGTCTTTTTATCTGTTTGTTTCTTTTTCCGTTCCTTATATGTCCTTTCATTCTTAACTTAA
>NC_051412.1:34819554-34819931 GCF_015228065.2 Penaeus monodon
TTTTTTGCGTCAAGATATATTTAAGACTATTGTATATTTTCATCAACCGCTAAAACTTATTAAAAAAACGTCTCCCGCCAATGACGCAATATGTTCGATGACGTAATAAATAACCTTATTTGATTTAAATCTTCAAGAAATCAATTAAATTGGCTTTATAGAGGGGGGGGGGAGGGTGATTTTCCCCTCCCTATAACTTGTCTTCTGCGGAAAAAAGGAAACAAGTCAATATATTAATAAGAAATAATGATAGTAATGAAAGAAGAGACGTGTCAAATTAACAGCAGAGTGAAAATGAGATACTCATTGACTCTTCCTAGGGTGTTGATGCCTTGTGTTGATTTGCATCGCGTGCGGGTTTATTAGGGGAGTGTGCT
>NC_051412.1:34820139-34820216 GCF_015228065.2 Penaeus monodon
TTTTAGGGAGACAGGGATGGGGGGGGTTGATAGTGATAATATTATTTTTCTCAGAAATGAACGGGGCCCTTTAAATG
>NC_051412.1:34820331-34820400 GCF_015228065.2 Penaeus monodon
CGACCTCGTTAGCCGGAACCTCTTGAAGCTTTGTTTACATCGAGAGAAGAAGCCACGTGCGCTCGTGGT
>NC_051412.1:34821028-34821300 GCF_015228065.2 Penaeus monodon
CCACCGCGTAGATCTCTCCTCCCCTCGGCCATATATCCTCACAAGGGGAATCTCCCTATAAGGACTACGGTGATGTACGATCGCGACAAGGGGATCCAACACCGTAAAATTATATATAACGTGGCAGCAGGCGGGTATAACTCTCTCTATTGGAACGACTGTATAGAGAGAGCGAGTAGACAGGGTGTTTTGTTACGCAACGGTTTGTGGTGTCTATACTCTCGCACGCCCGCTGTTTATTGTGGTAGTTGAATGCAAGAGGCCTGAGCTAT
>NC_051412.1:34821358-34821432 GCF_015228065.2 Penaeus monodon
AGCTGGTGTGATAGAGTTGAAACGAGAGATTTTTTTTTCTTTTTCAAAATGTATGTCTTTTATTTTATTCGAAA
>NC_051412.1:34821662-34822136 GCF_015228065.2 Penaeus monodon
CGCCCCTCCCCCTCTCCTACACCGGACATCACCCTTAAAACACTTCGTCTCATCACGATTGCAACTCTGCACTTCGCCCGCGCCCTTCTCGGCGGTCCTTCGGGTTTTCGGGTCTCAAGGGTCTCAGTCTTTCGGTCTCTCGGTCCATGGGTTTCTTGATCTGTCGGTTTCTGGGATTCTCGGTCCATTGGTCTCTCGTTCTGTCGGTCTGTCGGATTCTCGGTCTCTCGGTCCATTGGTCTGTCGGTCTTCGGTCTCTCGGTCCATTGGTCTGTCGGTCTCTCGGTCTCTCGGTCTGTCGGATTCTCGGTCTCTCGGGTCATGGGTCTCTCGGTCTTTCGGTCTGTCGGTCTCCCGCTGAGCGAGTGACCATCCGGCCGGCGACACGAGGGAAACCCCGGATGCTCCTTTCCTCTCGTCGCGCCGCCTCTACGAGATTAATCTCGGTTTTCCTTTTGGCATGACCTGTTTCTT
>NC_051412.1:34822541-34822633 GCF_015228065.2 Penaeus monodon
CTCTCAGTTTCCCTAATTCCCATATCCTCGCCCCCTCCTCCGCTTCCATCCACACCCTGCTGAATGAATGGGGGAATGAGATAAAGGTGAGA
>NC_051412.1:34823021-34823289 GCF_015228065.2 Penaeus monodon
AAAAGAAAGAAGAGTAAACAAAATGTCTAGATGAAGAATATAGTAGAGAGAAAGCTCGAAAAAAAAAGTGAAGAGTGGGAGAAGAGGCAAGAAAGAGAGAAATTGAAAGAGTATAAATTAGCGTAAATTTTTTTATTTTTTTTTAATGTAGATTTCTTCAAGTTGAGTTGGACCTTGAAGCTCCTCCTTCGAGGGTGAGCTCGCCAAGCCAGCGGGGTCTGAGGACGAGGCAGTCAGTCGGTCTCATTGCTTTTGGAGGAGTATTTGC
>NC_051412.1:34823584-34823688 GCF_015228065.2 Penaeus monodon
GCCGCCTCCCTCGGCCAGTGTGTTGCTGTGGTAAGTTGTATTGTTGATATAAGTTGGCCAAGTCGCGTGTGGGTCAGTTTGCAGCTGGTTCAGTCAGTTACGGG
>NC_051412.1:34823886-34823966 GCF_015228065.2 Penaeus monodon
TATTATTATTATTCCTTTTCCTTTCTCTCTCTTGACTTCGTGCGTTGTCTGGCATTTGTCTTCCGTAGTGCGCGTATGGC
>NC_051412.1:34824534-34825421 GCF_015228065.2 Penaeus monodon
TCCTACTTTATGGTCATTCACTATTTCCTCTCCCTTCGTCACTTCCCCTTCAATTTGTTGCTCTCTTTCTCTTCCTTATTCTCCGTTTCTCGTTCCTGCTTCCTTTTATCCAACTGCCGTTTACTCCTCCTTTCTCCGGCTCTCTTCGTGTGTCCAGTCTTTATCCAACTTTTGTATCGCCTTGATTTTTTTTTCCGGTTTTTGTTTTTCGTTTCTTTATCCAACTTTTGTTTCTCGTTTCTCCTTGCTTTATCCATCTTTTGTTTCTCCTTCTTTTATCCAGCTGTTCTTTCTCCTTCCTTTATCCAGCTGTCGTTCCTCCTTGTCTCCTTGCTTTATCCAGCTGTTCTTTCTCCTTCCTTTATTCAGCTGTCGTTCCTCCTTGTCTCCTTGCTTTATCCAGCTGTTCTTTCTCCTTCCTTTATCCAGCTGTCGTTCCTCCTTGTCTCCTTGCTTTATCCAAGTGCTTCTGTTCCTCTGCTGTATCTCGCTGACTTCTGGCCGTGTTGCCACCGCGTGTTCTTTGTATTTTTTTCTCCATTGTGTCGCCTGCGTTGCGCCTTTGTGGCCAATTCTTAGCTGTGTTTCTTTTTCGTCCTTGTTTCTTTCTTTCTCTCTGTCTTTCCGTCTCATTTTCTGTCTTTGAGGTTTTTCTTGACACTCTCAATCGCGTTGTTTTATTGAAGATTGCACAATTCTGGCGAATATGTATATATGCTCATCGGGGTGTTTCTGCTTTTCGTTTGCGTTGCCTCCTTTGTGTTTCGTTTTTTTTTTTTTTTACCCTTTTTCTCTCTCGCCTTCTTCTTACTCCTCCTCCGTGCACTATTTCACTTTTATTCTCCTTCATTTTCCTCGATTCTTTTCCACGCCCGTCCTACTTTTTC
>NC_051412.1:34825554-34825674 GCF_015228065.2 Penaeus monodon
ACCCACCCTGCCAACCCTATCGCTGCAACACCCAAATATGGCAGGATGTTGCATACAGTAAAGGGTGTGGCAGTAGCATCAACAAGGTCAACAAGACCAGGACACTGACCCAAGGTAATG
>NC_051412.1:34825964-34826243 GCF_015228065.2 Penaeus monodon
ATCGAGGGAGAGGGAGAGATCGGGGCAGTTTGAAGGGAGGGAGAGAAGGAGAAAGAGTGATTTGAGGAGAAAAATCGAAGAAATGCGAAAGAAGAGGATATTCGAGCCATTAAATAAAGAGTAGAACGGAGAAATAAAGTGAGAATAAGAGAGAAGGACGGAGAAGGAGAAAGAATAGAGCAGAAGGCGTAGGTGATGAGGTGGGGAAGGGGGGGGGGAGGCATATGACCTTGGCGGATTGGGAAGTAAAGTTTTAGATGTAAGGGCAAGCACGTAGGC
>NC_051412.1:34826534-34826974 GCF_015228065.2 Penaeus monodon
TTGCATATATATGCTGTACGTTTCCGTAAGAGTTCATTGTCCATGACAGCTGATTGAGCTAAGCCGACGCTTCCGGGCAAAGAGTACGGTGATGCTTCATATTTTATAGTCGTGGCGGTGATAATGAAAGGGAAAATGTATAGGAAATGATGCTGCGGAAGAAGATGGAGGATAAGGGGAAAGGTAGAGAGGAGGGGAGGAAGAAAGGGGAGAAAGGGTAAAGAGGAGGAGGAGGAGGAAGAGAGTGGTGAAAAGGGAGAAGAGAGAGAACGGGGACCTGGAGGAGGAAAGAGAGAACGAAGAGGAACAGGAGGAGGCACTGACCTTGATGTTGGAGGAGGAGGCAGGGTTGAGAGGGTCACGCCTAGAGGGCAGGTGAGGAGAGGTCACGGGAGGTCACGGCCAGCACTCCGCTTTTGGCTCCGCTGGCCGGTGCACCG
>NC_051412.1:34827348-34827554 GCF_015228065.2 Penaeus monodon
ATCTGCGAAAGAGCGAGAAGAAGGGAAAAAGAAAGAGCGAGCGATAAGAAAATACAAAAAAGCAAGATGAATAAATAACCCGCGGCTGCAGTGAGCGGCGACACGCGCAAGCAAAGGAAATAAATCTCGAAAGCCAGGAAAGCAAAGATGCTTTCGTTCCCTCCGCGAGTCCCACCTGTGCTTGAGAAACAGTGGCGCTGCGGCGG
>NC_051412.1:34827689-34827799 GCF_015228065.2 Penaeus monodon
ATCCAGCGCGTTTCACAGAATGGGGTTAATGATCGCGCATTGTGGAGCTCGCCCTGTTTTGATTGTGAATTTGACCCGAGTCGGAAATTTTAGTTGTTGTGGGTCCTGTT
>NC_051412.1:34828237-34828802 GCF_015228065.2 Penaeus monodon
ATCCACCCCCCTCCCCCCACTCCCCGGTGATAATGCGCTTTTCGGGAATCGGTGATCGCGGGAAGCCGGCCATGATGTTCGGATTAGCGCGGCGCTGCTGTCATTGGCTTTTCATTACTGTTTTTTTTTTCTCTCTGTTTCAGCTAATTAATTAATTGGTTTATGTAGGTAATTAGTATTTGTGTTGTTTGGTGCTTTATAATTTGTTCTGCTTTTTGGTTTCCCTGCGTGTCCGGCGCGATGGGAGGGAGGGAGGGTGTTGCATGCACGAGTCGCAGGCTTGTACGCATATGAACGCGATTATGCACGTACACGCACTTAATTATGAACGCACACGCGTGTTTTCACTCCTGTTTTCGCGCTGGCGGGATCCCACGGCACAGGTTTTCACCGAAAATATCGAGGAGGCTGATGAAGATGGATGGAGAGATGAAAGAGACGCATCGAATATATTGGATGATGATAAGCTCTCGTTAGAGAGGAAAATGCGAAATCGTCGGAGATGACTCTTTGACCTTCGCTTTCGCCTTTGACCGATAGATGGCACTGCTTTACGCGGCTCGAA
>NC_051412.1:34828851-34828929 GCF_015228065.2 Penaeus monodon
CTCCCTGCGCCTCTCCTTTTCTCTATCCTTCTCTCCCTGTCTCTTGTCCTTTCCCCCTATTCTCTAAATCCGCTTCTT
>NC_051412.1:34828975-34829167 GCF_015228065.2 Penaeus monodon
TGCGCCCCCTCCCCCGGGCTCCGTTGCTGGGGATGGTGGGGATGCGTGCCAACCGCGAGGCAAGAGACGATCGCGATGCGTATCAAAAGCGCGCGCGACGAAAACGCTGTGATTTTTTTTTAAAGAAATGAATGGGAGGATAAAAATATATGTGTATTTATGTCGTTGATTGTTCTCTTAATATCGTATGCG
>NC_051412.1:34829260-34829380 GCF_015228065.2 Penaeus monodon
CTTTTTTAAATTTTATTTATATTACCCACACCCTCTCCGCCGATGTTTATTTACAGATTAGGTCGTTTGGAGTAAATAATTTACCTTAGAGCGAGCCAAGGGATAGCCCACTATGCTTAC
>NC_051412.1:34829572-34829703 GCF_015228065.2 Penaeus monodon
TGAATGATGCTGAAATATGGGCGTTTTTTTTTTTTTTTCGGGCGCCGTAGTCTTATAGCCTTGGCGACGGGGGCGCGGCGTGGTGCGGTCACGCCTCGGGAAATTGGAGCAAGGGCGTCGGGGCTGAGTGA
>NC_051412.1:34830130-34830197 GCF_015228065.2 Penaeus monodon
CCCCCCCCCCTCCCCTGTTGCCATACCCGAGCAACGGCAAATATAGAAAAAAAAAGTGAGAAAACTG
>NC_051412.1:34830467-34830847 GCF_015228065.2 Penaeus monodon
GCGGATTTCGTTATTAAGCTAATTTGTGAACTTTTTAATCGCGGGCCGCATAGCCTGGCTGCATTTTCGGCAACTGTTGCAATTAGATGTGTATATTAATGCCATTGCAATTGCGAGCTCGATCGGGCTGCGGCGCTGTTTTAGCGTGTTTTAAAGGCAGGGGGAGGGGGGAGAGGGTTGTGGGGATGTACAGAGTGGGGGCGGGAAGGGAGGGGGGTGGTAGGGAGGTGTGGAGTAGGGGGAAAGGGAGGAGAAGGGGTACTGTGGAAAGGGGGGGGGAGAGGAGGGGGTAGTCGTCGCTCGTTTGGGGGGGGGGGGGGTGCACTGATAGCTAAACATAATCAGTTGATCTGCGGCATTAATTCGGCATGTGCTAACCA
>NC_051412.1:34831023-34831298 GCF_015228065.2 Penaeus monodon
AAGAGTATCGTTCCGGCCGCCAGAGCGTATTATATTTTTAGCACTGATTCTGGACACTATCCCGCGCCAGGTTTGGAATTTTCGCCGGACACCTCAATTCCCCTCACCCCCCCCTTCCCCTCCTCCCCCCTCTTCTCCCTCCCTCCTTCTTTCCCCTCCTTCCCCCTCTTCCCCTCCCTCCTTCCTCTCCCTCCCCTTCTCTACGTTTCCCCTCCCTCCCTCGTCCCCCTTGGTCGATAAGGAACATGGGGACGAGGGGGAAAAAAAAGGCGCAT
>NC_051412.1:34831488-34831762 GCF_015228065.2 Penaeus monodon
GAGATTAGACCTATTAAACACCAAAGGAAACGCAGGAGTAAATCGCCCTTCCCCCACCTTGCTTTTACATACATTATTGTCATTAATTAAGGGCAATTGGCCAGCGTGTTGGGCAAGGAGGAAGAGAGGGGAAGAGGGGACGGCCAGACGAACAAGAGAGGGAGGAGGGGAAGAGGGGACGGCCAGACGAACAAGAGAGGGAAGAGGGAAGGAGAGGAAGAGGGAAGGAGGGGGAAGAGTGGGATTGTAGAGTTTATGGTCGCATAATATTCAT
>NC_051412.1:34831791-34832051 GCF_015228065.2 Penaeus monodon
TGGAACAAATATGTTTTCGACGTGTTTACGTGTAGTTAGATTATGTGTATGTTATACACGGTGTGTTGATATGTAAGAAGACTTAAGCAGTTTACAAAATGATAAATATTAATGAGGTTATGTGTGTTGAAACGGGAGACATTTAGGTAATGAAAGGCAGAGGAAGGGTTAGATTTTACCCCCCCCCCCCCTTCCCCAGACAACCACCCATATTCCCTCTTGTTCTTTCCCGTGACTGGTGTCGCCTGCACGTCCCTTGC
>NC_051412.1:34832701-34832789 GCF_015228065.2 Penaeus monodon
AACGGGAACCGGTAGTCAAGGAGGAATCTCGGGAATGTCCTCGCTGTTCCAGTTTTCGGTTCCCGGAGAGCAGTGGTTGGAACGTGAC
>NC_051412.1:34833092-34833260 GCF_015228065.2 Penaeus monodon
GGCGGACTTTCGTGTTTGCGCTTATGTTGTGAATGCTTCTTTATTTGCATATGAATGTTAGTGCGTATTAGTAATTCGGATTTTTGATTTATGAATATTTTATTAGCATTTTATGTAACCGGGAAATTATATTCAAGTTATTTTTTTCGATTTTCCTTTCGATTTTGG
>NC_051412.1:34833567-34833660 GCF_015228065.2 Penaeus monodon
CTCGCCTTTCCTCTATTGTCCTTTTTCATCCGTCTCGTGTGTGTATTTTTATCATGGGTTGTGTGTGGCTGTGCAGCTGGCCCATAATTACGC
>NC_051412.1:34833810-34833950 GCF_015228065.2 Penaeus monodon
TGATAGGGAAGGGAAAATTATTCTTCCTCTATATTCATATTCGAAAGGAAGGGAGGGGGGGGGGTAGGGTAGAGGGGTTGGGGAGGAGGTAGAGGGGGGGTACCTAAGTGGGTAAAAAAAAAGGGGTGTGCTTATGCGTC
>NC_051412.1:34834036-34834103 GCF_015228065.2 Penaeus monodon
AAGAATAAAGGATGACTTTTTAAAAATTTATTTTCTTTTTAAAGTGGGGGTGGTAGTGAAGGTGTGA
>NC_051412.1:34834576-34834752 GCF_015228065.2 Penaeus monodon
ATTTCTGCTTTTCCTCTTTCATCCGTTCATCGTCACCCATTTTCGTTCTTTGTCTCGTCCTTGTTTGTTATTTTTGGCGATATGACTGTTTGCTTGAGCCGTACGCAAGGACACTCACGCAATTGCGTTCGTGAGTAGCCGCCGTCAAGGTCAGGGTAAGAAGGTACTGGTTGTGA
>NC_051412.1:34834947-34835155 GCF_015228065.2 Penaeus monodon
TTTCAAGCGGCGTGCACAGGGCGCCCCTTTGAAAGCAGGCGTTGCGCCACTCACGCCCGCTTGCCGGCCCGCCCCCCCCAATTTGCCTCCTTTCCTTCGACTGTCTCTGTTCCTCTTCCTCATCCCATCCCATTTATCTGACCTCAATGACGTAGCCATAATAATATCACACAAGCCCTACCACTACTTGCCCTCACCTCTCAGACAG
>NC_051412.1:34835386-34835496 GCF_015228065.2 Penaeus monodon
CTTTCTCATCCCTCTTTATGTTATGCTGTCATGGCCTCTTAATCCAGTAATATCAACGCAGCTTCGGCTTTTGTTGAGTCGCGGAGGGCACGTGGCTCGCTCCGGTTTGC
>NC_051412.1:34835876-34836022 GCF_015228065.2 Penaeus monodon
TAAATAGCCCAAAAATATCAAGAGGACATAAAAAAAGGGAATCCGGCTCCCAGTATTAGGCTTTTATTAGTGCCCCTTTCATCCGCCAATGCTGTCATACGCACAATGAGGGATTTTCATTACTAGGATCCGACACGTGCAGGCTG
>NC_051412.1:34836132-34836245 GCF_015228065.2 Penaeus monodon
ACGATTTTAATAACGGTGACGGTGGTGGTAGGGAGGGTTGGGAGGGGGTTGGGGGGGAGAGGTTGGATGAGGTGGATAGAAGAGAGAAGGGGAGGGTGTGTAGGTCAGTAATC
>NC_051412.1:34836325-34836389 GCF_015228065.2 Penaeus monodon
CAGTCAGTCAGTCAGTCAAACCCATCAAATCATCTCCCCGAAAATGACGATAAATCACAATTCC
>NC_051412.1:34836431-34836725 GCF_015228065.2 Penaeus monodon
AACAACGAATCGAAAAGAGAGTTTTGGAGGCGAAGGTGATAACAAGGTATCGGGACAAAGTGAAGCGAAAGAGGAAGGGCGGAATAAAGGGGAGATACAGCAGCACAAAGAACAGGAGGAAGAACACGGGAAGATGATATAGGATATTAGGCGAGGGGGAGACAGATGAAAGGAAGCCAGAGATAATAATGTTGAGCAAAGATTATACAGAGGAGGAAGGGAAAGTTGAAGAAACGCGGAGGGGACGAGGGATAAAAAAAGGGGCGGAGGGGCGCTGAGTGCGGAAAATGTCGG
>NC_051412.1:34837496-34837564 GCF_015228065.2 Penaeus monodon
TCACTAATTAAGGCGATAAAACAAAGGCCATGCGGACAGAGGAGCGAAAGTGGATGCAAAGTGACACG
>NC_051412.1:34837715-34838305 GCF_015228065.2 Penaeus monodon
CTTCCAGTATAAGCTTGCACACAACGCTTTTTACACAAGCACACGGCGCATGAGCAGACGAAAAAACATGTGGGGGACTTAGCCTGCAAAAAAAAATGTCCCCCGCCCGAAATTTTTTGCTCAGGGAAAGAACGCACCGAATTAGGGGGAGTGGACGCAAAATTAAGGGGGAGGTGGGGGGCCGTGCTCTTAACAAAAAACCATTACTGTCGTCGGTGCGTCGCGTGCCTGGGCGTCTGTGGTTGACTTTGGCTTTTAAAAGGGCAGAAAGGTGTAAGAAAAGGACTAGCAGTGAGAAGCGATCGACGGCCTTGGCTGTTATGAATCCATGGCCGGGAATGATTTGGCTGACCTTATCTAACCTTGCCGAGTGTCCCGACCTTACCCCACCGCGCGTGTGTTGGGCCTTCTTACCCGGAAGAGTTCGCGGCGCCCCATTCACTGCGCTATTGGACGGATTCCTGTTCGATTTTTTTTAAAGAGAGAAAAAAAAGGAGAAACAAAGACAAGGGCGAAAAAAAGGGGTTCCAATTATATTCACACTTGCGAGGAAGCCATCGGGACAAGGGCATTGGGGTCAGTTTTATGCA
>NC_051412.1:34838332-34839052 GCF_015228065.2 Penaeus monodon
ATTCAGAATGAACGCGCGCGTTTTGCTTGCGTGAAGGGGGGATCTATTGTATTTGGTCATTTGTGAGGGATCGCGACTTGGAGGGAGGTGGGAGGCGTAAAAAAAATTCTGCTTGGATTTGTTACTCTCGGGTTTTCGCCGGTAAAGAGAGGCGAAACGGAAAAGAGAAACGGGGATATGAGAGGAGAATGGATAAATCACAGGAAAGACAAGAACAGACGTGATAAAATGAGGGGAGGTCTCTCCCCCTCCTCCTCCCCTCTGTCCCTCCCTCTAAAGTAAGCCCCCAATAAACGTTTTTTGGGAAAAAAGATCCCTTCCCCCGGGGTAAGTACACATCGGAATTTATAACGGCTGCGTCCGGAACCGTTCGAACCGACTTGGATTGGGTAGTTGGGGGGGGATGGGGGATGGATTGGGGTATAGAGGGGTAAGGGAGGACGGGCCTGGATTCAGGGGTGATTGGGGTAAAGAGGAGGAAGATAGTGGAGATGGGGATTGGGGTAAAGGGAGGAAAGAGAATAGAGATGGGGATTAGGAAGTGATACGAGTATAGAAGAGGAAGCCGGATGGAGGAGGAAGGAGGAAAGAGGAAAATGTCACAGGATAGGGGAAGGGGGGTGGGCGACAGAAAAAAGAGATGGGATGATTAGATTGAAGCTTGGGGACGGTCGGGGATGATTAGATTGAAGCAGATTGTGATGAATGACTCTGAGACTC
>NC_051412.1:34839110-34839207 GCF_015228065.2 Penaeus monodon
GTCTGCGGGTGATTGTGAGCGATGGTGATGTTTAGTGAAGAACGAATGGGTGACAAGAGGAGTTGGGTTGAAGTAGTGGGTGTTATGGGGGTCAGAG
>NC_051412.1:34839258-34839337 GCF_015228065.2 Penaeus monodon
AGAACTGCAGGCTCCATTACTGGCACCTGCGGGGCATATCACGGGCACTTGAGAAGGGTACTGTAGACTGGCACGGCGG
>NC_051412.1:34839695-34839898 GCF_015228065.2 Penaeus monodon
AGAAAGCAAGCACGAGAGAGACCCAGCAGGAGAGCGAAAGAGAAAGTCGAGCCGCATCGCCTTGTTGTCAACCTGCGCCATGTTGCCAATCAGATAATCATCCCGGAGACGAATGAACGTGCGTGTCCGTTGTCCTTGCGCGAAACGGCAGCATCCCCATCGCCACCCTTGGGAACCTCTGGTGGCGAAAGGAGGAACTCGTC
>NC_051412.1:34839944-34840133 GCF_015228065.2 Penaeus monodon
TGTGACCCCTAACTGGGCTGTCACTGATACGGAATACCTTTTGTTTCGATAAAGGGAGTGCCTGCCACGCGCGCTTTCTCTCTAGGATCTCGCTCTCTTTGGCTAATTTTTTTTTATCTCTTTTTATCTCTCTTGTGTGTTTATTTTTTTTTTTTTACTCCTTCTCTCCCATTGCTCCATTCTCTCTCT
>NC_051412.1:34840243-34841112 GCF_015228065.2 Penaeus monodon
CGCCGCCGCAGCCCACAAAAACGGTCGGCGCACAACCGTTTTTCTTCGTCCGGCCCCAACAATTAATTTTTAGTCGTCACGTGCGGACGCAGACAAGACGAATAGTTTTTGAGCTCGACGCCCATCTCTTGCCCTTCCCCTTCTCCCTTGCCCTCCACCCCCTTCCCTCCTTCTCCCTTCCCCCCATCCCCTTCTCCCTTACCCTCGTCTCTCTTCCCCCTCATCCCCTTCTCCTTGCCCTCCACACCCTTCCCTCCTTCTCTCCCTTCCCCCTCGTCCCCTTCTCACTCCTCCGCCTCCTTTCCCCCCCTCTCCCCCCTTCTCCTCTACCTCCTCTCCGTTCCCCCTTGTCTCCTTCTCTCTTCTCTCCTTCCTTGCCCCTACCCTCTTCTCTCTTCCTCTCTGTTTCCCTTCCACTCCCCTCTTTTCTCTCATTCCCCGTCTTTTTCAGCTCCCACTCCATATTCTCCCTGTTCCTCCTTTCTCCTCTCTTTCTTCCCTCTGTTCTCTTCCCTAGCCTCTTCCTTCTCTCTTTCCGTCCCCTTCTTTTTTTCCCCTCATTGTCCTTTCCCTTTCCTATCTTCTCCATTTTCTTTCCTTCCCTCTCCCATTCTCCTGTCCCAAGTCGACCGTCCTCCTTCTCTTCCTCTCCCTTTCTCCCTCCTTTTCCTCTCTTGTTCTCCCTATATCCATCTTCTCCTCGGGCCCCGCCTCTTTCCTTTTTCCCCTTCTCCGCGTCCCCCTCTTCTCCTCTTCTCGTCCCCCCTCTTCCCTTCTCCTTCTAACCTTCTCCAGCCCGACCTTCACGCTCGCCCCCCTCCCCCTTCTCGGCGGAACACTCGCTCGCCTCTTTCCTTTCGTGGTCCTCG
>NC_051412.1:34841146-34841308 GCF_015228065.2 Penaeus monodon
TCGCATGTTCGCGGCATTTACGTGTACAAGGGCATGCGGGTTTTTTGTTTTTGTTGTTATTTTTGTTTGTCTCTCGCGCTGGGTAGGATGAGATCGAATGCCGAGATCGCGAGGGAGGATCGCCGCGGATGTGGGTCTTGGTAGAAGCAGGGGGAGACACCT
>NC_051412.1:34841578-34842204 GCF_015228065.2 Penaeus monodon
TCCCCCAACACGTGTTGTGCTAGGAAGAACGCAGGGCATTCTGGCAAGAGTCGCCATACCGATGGCATACCGGGCGATGGCGAGCCTCATGTTGCATCCTGGGCTGTGCCACGCTTGCTACTATTCCCCGCGCCCCATGCCCCTCCCCCCCGGCCTGTGTCTTCCCTCCCCCTCCGTTATCCCTCCGCTTACTCTCACACCCGTCTCTCTTTCCTTCCTTCTCCCTTGACCCTCTTTATCCCCTTTCTACCCCCTCTTCCACTTCCCTTCCTCTTTATCCCCTTTCTACCCCCTCTTCCACTTCCCTTCCTCTTTTCTCTCTCCCCTCCTTTCCCCCATCCCAGCCCGTCCCTCTCCCGGGGATCTTTCCACCTTTTGTGACGGACGCGAGCTTTTGTTTGCGCGCGTGACAGATCTCGCTTCAAGTACTCATCGCTTATCTCTTGACGTCTGATGTCATCTTCCTCTTGTTTATTTAATGTAATTATATTGTTTTTGTGTTTTTATTAGTGCGTGTCTCCGTGTTGAACAGAAGGGAAAGAGGGAGAGAGAGAGGGAGAGGAGGTAGATTAGGTAACGAGGAGAGAGACCTTGAATGCCGGTCTAATTGTGTAAATGGTCAAACG
>NC_051412.1:34842321-34842437 GCF_015228065.2 Penaeus monodon
AAAGAACAGGGGAAAGAGAGAAGGCACTGATGCAGACGTAATGCGTTAAGGGAAGGTGAGCCATTACCCCTTCCCGCCGGGTGGGCTCGGCCGATAGTGAAGAGTCACTTCAGCAA
>NC_051412.1:34843177-34843264 GCF_015228065.2 Penaeus monodon
GCCTGCGTGGCCTTCTTCGTACACCGGTTTTAAAATGCTTCACAAACTTCGCAAATGCCACGGGGGATCGTCACACTTGGCTGCCTC
>NC_051412.1:34843485-34843713 GCF_015228065.2 Penaeus monodon
AGACTAGGAAGAAAGATAAGGGGGATAAGGGTAGAGGGGTAAGGGGGGGGATAGGGTGTGGATAGGAGGGTAATGACGAAGAAGAAAGCCTAAAAGAGGAAGAAGATTGGCCAAAGGAAAGTTTAGATAAATGAGGAGTCAAAGAGAGAGAAGAAAAAAAAAATCAGAAAGGCGTTCAAAGACGGAGACAAAAATTCTCGCATCAGAAATGTGGGGAAAGAATATGAG
>NC_051412.1:34843749-34843912 GCF_015228065.2 Penaeus monodon
CGCGTAAAGCAAGCAAGGAATCCAAGCGAGATAACCGGTTTTCAAGAAGGCCAGAATGAGTCGTCATAATTACCTTTCGTTCTCGCATGCATTCGGACGCCGCTTCGCTTAATTGGTCTTCGGGTGAGCGGCGTAAACGAAGTCTTTGGGTCGTATTGTGTAC
>NC_051412.1:34844275-34844349 GCF_015228065.2 Penaeus monodon
GGGGGATGAAAGGAAAGAAGGAGAGGGAGAGGAGGAATAAAAGAAATGGGAGAACTATCACGAACGGCGTATTA
>NC_051412.1:34844412-34844531 GCF_015228065.2 Penaeus monodon
AAGTCTGATAGAAATCTGTAGCGGGAAAGCGCGGCGTTGAGGGAACTCGTTGCTTTTCGGGCGTCACTAGAGTCGGGTTAATTTTATGCTCATTTGCATGGGACTTGGCCGAGCGGGAA
>NC_051412.1:34845028-34845291 GCF_015228065.2 Penaeus monodon
TCCTCGTAGGTTCCCTCCCTTCCTTTGCACCTTCCCCCCTCCCCTCCCCCCTTTCCTCCCTCCCCTCTCCCCCCCCCTCCCTTCCATCTTCCCCCCCCCCCTCGTAAACTCCGAAGCGTCGTGGAAGTGGATTGAAATTTCTTGAGGGGGGGAAGTAATTGTTTGAGAGCGACGGAAGCTCCAAGTTATTATCATAAGTCTTGCGCGTTTTTGGCGGTTCATCTTGTCGTCCGCGGCGTTTCGGGGGATCGTGGTCAATCTAG
>NC_051412.1:34845663-34845783 GCF_015228065.2 Penaeus monodon
TCGCAAGTAAACAGTAACGTGAAAGTCCGTTGCCACCGCCGGCCATGCGGTCTCTTTCTCCCCTCATTCCCCTTTTACCTCATACCCCCCCCCCTTTTACCTATCCCATCTACATCCTTG
>NC_051412.1:34845845-34846011 GCF_015228065.2 Penaeus monodon
CATCAGTGGCACTCCCATGATTAGACTTTTGGACTTCCGGCCCTGAGGAGGTGACCTGGTGACCTGGGTTGACCTCATTGGGCAGCGTGTGGTGACCTCCGTGTGACCCGTCTCCTCGTAATAGGGTCTGGATTATTTATAGACTGATTGTGAGATTGGCTTTAGC
>NC_051412.1:34846110-34846208 GCF_015228065.2 Penaeus monodon
ATCATATCTTTTCCTCTCTCTGCCTTCGTTATTGTTATCAAAATGATTACAGTTGTTATTATTGTTATTAATTTTATTATTCCAATAATTTCGGTTTG
>NC_051412.1:34846551-34847166 GCF_015228065.2 Penaeus monodon
TCCTCTTCTCCCCTCTCTCCTCTTCTCCCCCTCTCTCCTCTTCTTCCCTCTCTCCTCTTCTCCCCTCTCCCCTCTTCTCCCCTCTTCGCGTATTCTCGTCGCCTCCTCTCTCCCGTCGTCCCCTCACCTTGTCTCCCCTCGCTCATAACCTGGCAGGCGGAAACAATGCATCACGGTTGTCCTGGAGGTCAAAATTTGGCCTTGTCTCCCATCTTTTCCCCCTCCTCTCCCTTCCTCACCTTCTGTTTCCCCTCTCCTCCCCCTCCTGCTTCCATTCTCCTCCCCCTCCCTGCTTCCCCTATCCTTCCCCCTCCTGCGTCCCTCTCCTCCCCCTACACCGTGTGACCCCTTGGATGCGCGTCTGGTATTTCCTGCTTCGTCCTAATGCCCTTTCTCTTCCCCTCTTCTCTCTCTCCTTCCCTTCCTCTTTCCTTCCTTCTCTCTCTTTCCTGTTTTATTTCCCTACTTTCCATTTCTTGTCTAAACTTCTCTGTTCTCTCTTTATTCCTCCTTTCTCCCCTCATTTCTTCCCCCATCGTATCCTCCTCCTTTTCTTCCCCCTCCCCTTCTATCTTTCCTCTTCTTCCCTGTCTTCTATTCTCCCCTCTTTCTTCC
>NC_051412.1:34847389-34847528 GCF_015228065.2 Penaeus monodon
TTATTTGGTTGGGAGCGGATCACGTGGGCGACGGGCGTCTCGCGGGGGAAGCGTCCGTTATGACAGGGTCTTCGTGGAAGTGCTGTTGCGGTGCGGGCGTTGGTGTGGGCGTGCGGTTAAGAGGAAGAGGGTGGAGAGA
>NC_051412.1:34847561-34847660 GCF_015228065.2 Penaeus monodon
TGGGCATGGGGCGGAGGACGTGGAAGGGGGGGGGGGTGCAGGAGTAAGGCCGAGGACGCTCTTGTTTGTCCTTCAAGGAGGCGTCGCCGACCTTCCTAA
>NC_051412.1:34847816-34847925 GCF_015228065.2 Penaeus monodon
TAGTCTCGTCGGGCTGTTGTTAGGTGGAGTTCTCGTAGCTAATAGAACGCGATATGTATATATTCTTTTTCTCGAATCATATTGGAGAGTCGGGGAAGGCGAATGAGCA
>NC_051412.1:34847984-34848133 GCF_015228065.2 Penaeus monodon
TGCTTGCCTGAAGAGCATCTTTGACTGGCGATGCGATGGCTCACATGGTAGTCATTGAGCTCGCATGACAGATGATACGCCTCGAGCCCGCCGCGATAAAGCGTTGTAATTTGCGTTTCAAGACAGACGTTCATGGGGTGTTCAGCGGG
>NC_051412.1:34848294-34848471 GCF_015228065.2 Penaeus monodon
TTAAGAATGTAAATAACCGCTCAAGATCTCATTCGGCGTCGAATGAAATGCAATTCACTGCAGCTGTGAATCTTTTTTCCCGTATTTCTTTCTTTTCGCGTTTTCCACCTCGGAGTTAAATCGCCCGTAATTGCGCACAGCAGCGGCGATCTTTCGGGGCTGTGCCAGGACGTAAAG
>NC_051412.1:34848834-34849005 GCF_015228065.2 Penaeus monodon
ATCACGGAGGCACGTACGCGGTCCACCAGATGTTTGGGCGTTGCAGGCTCTCCTCCTGGCACGGGCCCTTCCGCCGTGGCACCGATGCCTGATCGCGGCTCTCAAGGCGGCCGAGGGGACTTACCTGCGCTTCCCCTCTCGCGCCTCGCGAGGGGTACGGCGCCGCGCGCG
>NC_051412.1:34849210-34849409 GCF_015228065.2 Penaeus monodon
TTTCTCTTGGAGATGGGGGGGAGGAGGGAGAGAGGAAGGGTAGAAGAGTGGAAAAGTAGGAGGGGGGGAGAGAAGTGGGAAAGAAGGGGGGAGGAGGGAGGGGGAAAGAAGACATGATGAAAAGAAAATACAAGTTTGTTGAAAGTTGGAGAGAAGAAAACAATTAAACGAGAAAGTATACACAAAGAGAAACACACGT
>NC_051412.1:34849588-34849976 GCF_015228065.2 Penaeus monodon
TGTACCTGGAGGAGGAGTCGGTATTGGATTTATTTTCCTAACAATCCAATCTTCATGCCGGGCCTCCGCTAACGACACCCTGTCACGCAGCCGATAGGGGAAGGGGGGAAGGGAGGGGAGGGGAGGGTGAAGGGGAGGGGTGAAGGGGAGGGTGAAGGGAAAGGGTGGAAGGGGAGGGTGAAGGGAAAGGGGGGAAGGGGGTGGGGGGAAGGGGAGGGTGAAGGGAAAGGGGGGAGAGAGAAAGGGAAAAGGGAAGGGAGGTTTACAAAGGGAGAGGGGAAGGAGGGATCAGAAGGGGAAAGGAATGGGGGGGGAGAGGGAGAAGCGGGATATTAGGGAGGGTAGATCATAGGGGCAACGATAAAGCGATAACTGCGGCTGATAAGAA
>NC_051412.1:34850016-34850113 GCF_015228065.2 Penaeus monodon
TATTATGATGAGAACCATAAGCGCTCCGGAAGCATGGATTTTTCTCGTAATTTCGCGTCCCCTCTTTTCCCCTCTTCTCTTTTTCTTCTGCTGCTCG
>NC_051412.1:34850167-34850291 GCF_015228065.2 Penaeus monodon
CTACATCCAGCCTCCCACAGATCTCGCCCGTTGAAAGCAGACCATCTTGGTATTTCGGGTATGTGTGGGAGAGAATTTTGAGGTATTTTTAACTTAGTCCTATACACCCGTACTCAGTTACAGG
>NC_051412.1:34850456-34850545 GCF_015228065.2 Penaeus monodon
ATTATCCGAAAAACTTGAGGATTGCGAACCCTTTTCCCGAGATTTTTCAACTCCCTTTGTTTGTGTTTATTAATGCTCTTTTGTGTGCC
>NC_051412.1:34850587-34850702 GCF_015228065.2 Penaeus monodon
GTATCTTGCCTCTTTATTTCTTCTTCGGCTTGCGGTTTACGGCGTGACAAAGCGATTTAGCGGAGCAGGTGACGATGCGGTACGTTACGAGAGTGGAATGAGTCTCGTTATGGAC
>NC_051412.1:34850766-34850992 GCF_015228065.2 Penaeus monodon
TCGTGGCGTGTGTTCGATGCGCGTACGTCAGGTTGATTATTTACATTTTCGTCTGTGCTAGTGAATTTTTAATTGGCGAAACGTTGGTCGTACGTTTGATTAATTAATGTGACATTGCATGTGGCCGCCCTCCCTCGCGTAGATAAGGAAACGCGCGCGCACACACGAGGGCTTGGATGACCTCGTGGTCCGTGCGTGAGCCCCGGGTGTCACTCACGTGGTAGCG
>NC_051412.1:34851077-34851254 GCF_015228065.2 Penaeus monodon
CTGCACGTGCGTCCCCCTCCCTCCCTCTCACCTCCTGGCAAGTTATATTTCGCGACACGTTCAACGCACGGAATGCGGGCGCCGCGACCTCCACGTTATTTGATTTCTGCTCGCTTTTTCCCGCGTGGTTATTGCTTCGACATTAAGAGCTCTCGGCGCCGGTTTATGCGCCTTGCT
>NC_051412.1:34851430-34851696 GCF_015228065.2 Penaeus monodon
TTCTCGCTCTCTCACTTTCGGGTTGTCGGTCCTTGTTCTATTTGTTAATTTAGTTGCATTCGCGGAGGCACGGTGGCGAGTTTGGGGAGTTACTGTGGATATTCTTTTTTTTTTTTTATTTGCGAAATTCTTGACCTTTAGATTGCGCAGGCTTGGACGTGGCATGGGAGGGGAGAGAGGGTGGGGGTGGGGGGGGTAGGACGAAGGAGAGGGGAGAGGGAGCGAGTTTCCCCTCGTTCTGTTCCTGGTGCTGGCGTCGTCGCTGT
>NC_051412.1:34851807-34851942 GCF_015228065.2 Penaeus monodon
GCAGTATGCCAGGAATGCGTGCTATGCGATCGGTATCCGGCGAGGCTGCCAGGCTTGGAGGTCGGTGGCGCCGGGGCCCCGTCTCCCCTCTCTCCCCCTTCGACCCTTCCCTGCTCCCCTTCTCCCCTGCGCCCC
>NC_051412.1:34852102-34852234 GCF_015228065.2 Penaeus monodon
TTCCCCAATCGCTCTCCGCTCGTAAAGAGGACTTGTTTACGAGTATTGGTCGCGGCCGCAAGTTCTATCGATGATGATGATGATTTGAAGTCCCGAGACGTCGATGAGGGGAAGCGGACGTATTTGCATGGA
>NC_051412.1:34852582-34852688 GCF_015228065.2 Penaeus monodon
ATCTGCCAGTCGGAGGAGCTCGGTCCGAGGGGAAATTCATTTCTTCCCTCACAACCTCAAAGACAATATCCGTCGGTGGGCAGCCAGCGCCTCTATAGCTTCATCT
>NC_051412.1:34852721-34853123 GCF_015228065.2 Penaeus monodon
TACTGACCGAGTTTTTCCCTCGGTTGAAACGAAGGGAAAAATATCAGTGGGTGGCGCGCTGTCTTGTTCCTTGGGATTGCTCCTGCTGCGTGTGGGTTTATGTCTGTTCGGTGTCTGTGCTTGACGCCGTGCTTGCGTGTACCTGCCTGCGTCCGCTGCCCGCTTGCCATCACTGGCCGTAGTGCCATAGTGCCCTCAGATCGAGTGGTCATAGGCGGGTTTTCCCCTCGCCCATTAGACCTTCCTTTTCCTTCTCCTCCCCTCCCCCCTCCTCCCCCCTCGGGCGCGAAAGGATAGCACCGTCTTGCCTCCGGAGATAATAAAAGAAGCCGGTGAGCCGCGCAGTATTTAATCAGAGTTGTGTCGGCATGAGAGGCGAGACAGCCCGGCAGGAGGTCTTCC
>NC_051412.1:34853315-34853614 GCF_015228065.2 Penaeus monodon
GACATGCCCTGCCCATCTTTTAATTCTTCCCAACGGCCCCAAGTTATCCCTTCCTTTGTTTCTCTCTCCCTTGGTTCTGTCTCTCTTCCCCATTTCACCCCTTGCGCCCTTCCGCCCTTGCTCCTTCCCCTTCTCTCCCTCATTTCCTTCCCCTTCCCCTTTTCTTCCCCTTCTTCTTCCCCCTCCCTTCCCCTTCTTCCCCTTTCCTCTCCCTGTTTCTTCCCCCGACCACTGTCCCTCATTACCCCCGTCCGTAAAATACCATCCAAATGAGAAAAACATGTTATCATCAAGGGTAA
>NC_051412.1:34853736-34853915 GCF_015228065.2 Penaeus monodon
AGGGGGAAAAATATGTGCGGTTAACTCTGTCGGGATGAAGAAGCCACGAGGGGGAACACTGTCTTGAAATCCGAGCGGCGAGAGGCGAGGAAGGACCCACACACACACAGGCAGGGCCGCTTTTGTGCCACGGGCTTTGGCATTTGCTGCGGACACACAGGCCTCGCGGTGCCACACTA
>NC_051412.1:34854201-34854390 GCF_015228065.2 Penaeus monodon
AACGAAGAGGCCCGTAGGCATAAGCTGCTCCTCGGCGCTTTCCTCCCCGTAGGCCTATGAATGGCCGAGATTAAGCCATTGAGTGGGCGGCTTGCGTGACGGGCGCGGGCGTGGGCGGCGAGAAAGGGAAGAGTAATAGTGAGAATAAGACGAAAGGCCAGAGGATTTGTCTCCTCGCTGCGGCATGGC
>NC_051412.1:34854599-34854950 GCF_015228065.2 Penaeus monodon
TGTCTAAGCGCCGTTGTAACAGGAGACGAGGGCAACCGGTTGTAGCGTAGAGGAGTGGAGGGCAGGCCTTAAGCTGGAAACTCGCTCTCACAATTCGTGGCGGCGCGGGGATATGCAGTAAACAGTTTATTCGTTCGTGCGCGCGGCTTACGGTTCCCCCGAGACGCCCCAGGAGTAAATATTTAACGCTCGCCGATGGTGCTGTGACGCGAGGATGTATTTGCCGCGTCGCCGTCGCCTGCATTACGTCAAGGAAACGCAGTGTGACACTTGCGGTCGAGGCGGGAGGCAGCGCAGCGGTCGATAAGGAGCGTCAATATAACCGATTCTTCTTGCTTGAAAGAAGTGTGA
>NC_051412.1:34855001-34855146 GCF_015228065.2 Penaeus monodon
TAGGAAATTCTCTGAAAAGGGATATTATTTTATCATGGAAATACTCTTGTTACGTTACCCCCCACAGTCGTAGAGTATAAATGACATTCACCAAGAAGACCTGTCACAGAAGAAGGGTGTTAGAGTAACGGGTGGCGAGTGTGTG
>NC_051412.1:34855289-34855458 GCF_015228065.2 Penaeus monodon
GTTTCCCCTCCCAGCCCGAGGTCCCTCGACCTCGACTGGGTAACTTCTGTGCTCTCTGTGTGACTGTATCTGTTGGTTTTCGAGATTGAATGCTGGTTAATTTAGATGTGCGTGTGTGTAATTCAGTGTGTATGTGTATTGGCTTCTGGGTGAGAAATAAAAATGACCA
>NC_051412.1:34855516-34855599 GCF_015228065.2 Penaeus monodon
TCATCTATTCTTCTGTATGTGTGAGATGAAACAGATCACTTTATCCAAGGAAACACAAATTGCTGTCCCTTACTATTCATGTT
>NC_051412.1:34855748-34855943 GCF_015228065.2 Penaeus monodon
TACATATTTTTTGTGTGTTAACCGAGTGTATTTTTAGCCTGTGCGTGGGTGGGGGTTAGTGTTCACAGTGTAAATTTAATTATTCGTTATGCTGTTTTTTCTTTGTCTGCTTGTCTATATTTTTTTTCTTTCCTTTTTTATACTCTTCTTCTCGCTCTGTATTCTTTATCGGACCGTCGTTATATCTGTTTTAGC
>NC_051412.1:34856052-34856150 GCF_015228065.2 Penaeus monodon
AGCCATTTTCTTCAGTTTGTCTGCATCTGCCTTCGTAACCATCTTCATTTAAACGTCTAATTTTTTCTGTTGATCTGATTGCCAAGGGAGAGTGGGTG
>NC_051412.1:34856659-34856726 GCF_015228065.2 Penaeus monodon
GTAGATGGGTATGACATTGATGAATAGGTGGAAAATAATACCCATTGGTATATAGCCTGGGGGATTA
>NC_051412.1:34856983-34857085 GCF_015228065.2 Penaeus monodon
CCGTTATTAACTTGGTTGTTATTAGTGTTCTTATTAATGTCGCAGGAGACATGCTTACGCCCTTTATTGTTGTCAGTACAGTGTTCCTTTTATTAATATTGG
>NC_051412.1:34857272-34857645 GCF_015228065.2 Penaeus monodon
CACCCTTTGGCGTATTAGTTTTATCGGTGTTGTTATTAATTCTCGTATTTTTATCATTTATTATCGTCATGTGTTTTACATGTAATAGAATGCGTCACCGCCGTTTGCTTTGTAACTTTTTTTTCTCTCTCTTTGTACTTTACGTTCACGAAATTCATAATTGATGGAGGCCCGTATGCTATCGAGCTGAGCTGCTATTCTCTGTCATGCGAGCTCGGACCCTCCACCTCTCCCCCCTCCTTCTCTCACCCCCCCCTCTCACCCTCCCTCTCTCACCCCCCCCTCTCACCCTCCCTCTCTCACCCCCTCTCTCACCCTCCCTCTCTCACCCCTTACCCTCATTTCTCCCTCTTCTCCACCGTCTACCCCTCCC
>NC_051412.1:34857761-34857882 GCF_015228065.2 Penaeus monodon
CGACTCTTCCTTAAAAATATAATATTTCATGAAATCACTAGACTTTGTTATCGATTATTTCCATCGTATTTATTTCGCTTACACATTAACGCACACGAAGACTGTTATTGAAGAGCTAGTG
>NC_051412.1:34857945-34858139 GCF_015228065.2 Penaeus monodon
TCCATTATATATAAGGGCGTGGGGAGGGGGAGGGGGAGGAGGAGTGAAGGTGGACCTCTCAGTGTAGGCTTTTAGTACTCCGTAAGTGTAGCTGTGTTTGACGCTGTGTTATAACGCTGATAAACCGTGTGCCGGGGTGCCATTACCTAGATTAGATAAGATAGGTGGCACTGTGATTGGCACTGTCGGCGGGA
>NC_051412.1:34858392-34858793 GCF_015228065.2 Penaeus monodon
TGACACCCGTGGTCATATCGGGGGGGGGGGGGTCGCTTGGGTCACTTGGATTATGCCACAATTCGTCTTCTCTATTGCGCTCTCTCTCTATGTCCCTCTTTCACCTTTCCTCTTCTTTCAGTTCCATCCTTTCTTTCACATTCTCTCTGCATCCGTTTTCTTCTTCCTTCCCATCTTCTCTCTTCGCTTTTCCCTTCTTTTTTCTCCGTGCTTTAGTTCTATCTTTCTCTCTCTCCATCTATCAGTCTATCTATTCCTCCTCTTTCCGTCTCATAATTCGTCCATACGACAGCCATGGGTCATTCAGTCTCGGTTTGTCTGTTTGTCTCCCAAGGTAAAGCGGTGGGTAGCATGACAGGGTGTGAAGTCGCGGCGGTGTGAGGGTGACGTAGGTTGCCTGA
>NC_051412.1:34858845-34858961 GCF_015228065.2 Penaeus monodon
TGCTTACTTTTTTTTTTCGCTTTCTTGTTCTATCTCTCCTCTGTTTTCTCTCTGTTCTTTAACTCTCTTCTTTTATTTATCTATCTAGCTGTCTGTGTGTCTACGTTTCCCCGTCT
>NC_051412.1:34859069-34859239 GCF_015228065.2 Penaeus monodon
TCGTACTATTCCTAAGGGATCCGATCTCGCTCCCCCATGCTTGGTCACTCTGCGAGAGTGTTTTGCTACCTTAGGCTATCCGGCTAGTCAGCCAGCTAGTCAGCGCCGAGATACGCTGTCTTAGGAAAGCTTTTGGATTCGTTTGTCTGTCCTTTTGGTATTCCTTTTAT
>NC_051412.1:34859300-34859395 GCF_015228065.2 Penaeus monodon
TCCCCTTTTCGTCGGCCTCTGCTTCTCCTCTTCACATGTACGTGAATGCATATTTAAAATACACCCGAGAAATACAATGAGAAACAAGGGGTACA
>NC_051412.1:34859894-34860617 GCF_015228065.2 Penaeus monodon
TAGGGAAAAGAAGAGGGATTTTAAAGTGTTTTCCTTGTTTCCTGATGCCGATTAGCAGCCGAGCGGAGGTGTCGTCTGGGAGACAGTGTGGCGCGGTGATGCACGCTGCAAAAGGGCCTCTCGGAGCTGCGCCTTCTGCTGGAGGGAGGGTGTGGATGCAAAGTAAATGCTGGAGGGAGGGTGTGGATCTAAATGTGGAGGGAGTGGAGGCAAGGTTGGGGGTGGAAGGAAGAAAAGAGGGAGAGGAAGTGGAGGTGGTGAGAGGGAGAGAAGCTAGAAGTGGAGGAAAGGAGAGAATGTGGAGGTGGAGGGGTGGAGAAAGAAGATAGAGAGCGCGGAGGGGAAGGTAGGTGGAGCGAGGGCGAGGGAGTTGAAAAATTGAAGACGGAAGGATAAAAGTTCAGTTTAAAAAGATAAAAGAGAGAAGGAAGGAAGGTGAATAAAAAATAGAGATAGAAAAAAAATGTAATAAGGGAGAAAGGAAGGAAAGAGAGATAGAAGAAAAAAACAATAGAAAATGAAATAGGGAGGAAGGAAGGAAAATCAATAAAAAAGAGATAGTAGAAAAATAAAACAGAACTTGAAGGAAATGAAATAAACAACCACAATACCCGCTTTTCAATTAACACAAAGGTTGAGATGGTGGAGGGGGGGGGGGAGGTGAGTTAGTCGCTTGGACGCACATAGCTTTTCATCAAGAGCGCTTTCCTTCATAGCAGCAGC
>NC_051412.1:34860650-34860761 GCF_015228065.2 Penaeus monodon
CATTTTGGGTCGTTTTATTATTTTATTATTTTTTAAAAGGACTTGCGTGACTGGGGAGGAATGTAGCGCTTCGTGCACGAGTCGCCGCCTCTGTTTGCCCTGTTATTGTGC
>NC_051412.1:34861182-34861315 GCF_015228065.2 Penaeus monodon
CCTCTACTCCGTCCTTTTATTGCCATCCTTCGCCTGTTTCTTTCCCTTGGCTGTTCGAAGGAGAAACGGAGATGGAGAGAATAGAAGAATGGAAGAGATGGACAATAGAAGGATAAAAAAGAAGAGGCAGAGA
>NC_051412.1:34861461-34861664 GCF_015228065.2 Penaeus monodon
AAAGGCAAAGACAGTGCCAGGGGGGGAAGGGGGAAGGGGAGGCCCAGCGCCACGAAGGGCAAGCAAGAGTTTTTGATTGTAGTGTGTGGCGACGCGTGTCACGCTCACCTCATTCTTCATTGATCTCGTTTCTGTTTGAAAATAGTCGGCATTGCGTAAAACATATCGGCCTCTGGTTTTAAGTAGAAGGGAGGAATGAGTAA
>NC_051412.1:34861856-34862182 GCF_015228065.2 Penaeus monodon
CACTGAGCCCGGCCCCACGTCGCTCTGGCACGCACGGTATGCCAAGTATTCCGGCACATTTTTAATTGGAATTCTGGCGCCAGTGCGAGAGGGGCGCATGTACGGGGGGTTGGACAGGAAAGGGGCGGAGCTCGGAGCCCCAAAGGCGGGGTTGCGAGGCCAGGGGGAGGAGCCTGGCACCGGGTAGGAGGGGCCGCAGGGCAGCGAGGGGCGGAGCGAAGTGCCAAGGAGGCGGAAACAAGGTGGAGGGCGGGAGAGAAGCGGCTTCGTGATGGGTCAAGCTCGCCGAGACTGAAATTCAAGCCCCGAATGCCGTACTTGAACCC
>NC_051412.1:34862302-34862619 GCF_015228065.2 Penaeus monodon
GCGAAGAGAAGGGAAGTTAAAGACAGATTAGAGAGTTGTTAAGAGTGCGTGAATATGACCGGACTCCCATAAGGTCACATGATTCACCCGAAGAGATTAATCGCCGGAGAATTATTACACGTTGGCTGCGGCGTCACGGGACTCGGGGTCTTCCGCCGGGGTGATTTAAGGGTCATTATTGCGGCTAACGGAGGTCGGGAAAGTGGTTCCACCCTTAAAGAACCAAATTACTGATCGCGAACCATCCAAGGAGGGGATTTGGCTAATTTGAGGCCCTTGAATCGATAGTAGGACGGGGGAGGGGGTGGAGGGAGGGG
>NC_051412.1:34862725-34862959 GCF_015228065.2 Penaeus monodon
AATGAGAATGAGAATGGAGGAGTAAAGCATGGGAGAAAGTGGAGGAGGGAAGAGCGGGAATTTATGAAGGTATAACAAAGCACAAAGCGAACGTGCAAGCTCAGACACACGAAGAAACGCGGCCCAGAGCCTCCACTTCCTTCATTCTAGAATCACAGGGCGAATCCGCGTCCTTAATCATGCAATTATTATAATTAATACCGCGCTTTTGCCCGTGACATCGCCTGCTTTACC
>NC_051412.1:34862993-34863101 GCF_015228065.2 Penaeus monodon
CTCCCCCTGATGACCCCATACCCCTGGCCACTAATTGTGTTCCTTGACACAAGTGTATCAAGGTTGCATTGGACTAACCCTGGCCCTCACGCATTAATTGAGTGTGTA
>NC_051412.1:34863170-34863611 GCF_015228065.2 Penaeus monodon
GTAATATTAGAGGTTAGGAGATGAGGAGAACAGGAGGCTTAGCACATCCTCTATTGGAACGGGATTTTGTGTGTGTTCGCGGAAGAGGAAGTTCAGATTTTTTCCACTTTTTATGTAGACTGAATAAGGGGGAAAAATCGAAGAGGGGGACAAGGGGTTGATGAAAGTATGTTTGAAGGAGAGGAGGAAGAGAGAGGGATGAGGGGAGGAGGGAGAAGAAGAGAGGGAAGGGAAGGAAGGGGGGGAGGAAAAAGTGGGGAAATATATCAAGACTGACGTTTTAGCGAAGCAAGGAAAGTGCACAGCGTCCGTAGTACGGAGTTTACGGGACTAGAGGCGTATGTGCGCGTCCTCTTCGACCCTCGGCTGATGGATGGCACGGCAGGTGGCAGGCTCTTCGGGCGTTGTGGTCGCCGGGCACGTCGGAGGGCACTGGCTAAT
>NC_051412.1:34863756-34863905 GCF_015228065.2 Penaeus monodon
GATTCTGCGTGTCAAGGAAGGTGTTTGTGCATTCGTCTTCTCAGTGTCCGTCTGTTTTCCCTCATGAGATGCATGGGGGAGAGGGAGCTTCTTTGGATAGGCAGGATGTATGAAGCTGCATCGTGCTCATCCTTATTTACTGTATATAT
>NC_051412.1:34863951-34864683 GCF_015228065.2 Penaeus monodon
AGGGGAGAGGAGAGAAAGAAAACAGGTTTATAAGCCTGGCCCGTCAATGGAGATATCCGAATGAATGTCATTATCGAGACTAATGGGCACAGAAAGTGGATATTTGAAGGGCGTGAACGAGATATCGAGAGCTTGTTGTGCTTCTCCTTGCGCTTGGGTTACTTTCTGGTGTTGCTTTTCGTATTGCAATGATTTTTGTTACAGTTGCTTTGGCCCTGTGTTGCCTCCCGCCACCGCACGGGCGTCGCAACGTCTCTGTAGTTGTTCTTTGGCGATTCTCCTGAAGCATTCTTTTTCGCCTTTGTTGATCTCCTTTGTTGCCATCGGAGGCAGCGCTGCGGTCGGGCCGAGGGGCGCCTGTTAATACTCGGACGGCCGCCGCCGAGGGCCTCCGCTGGCCTCCGCGGCCGTCTCATTTGTCCCCCTTCATCTCGCCGTCACCCGCGCTGCCAATAACGTCAGCGGCCCCCACTGCCCTCCCGACCCTCCGCTGCTCGCGGCCGCCCTCCGCTCTCGGACGCCCCTCCGCCGCCCTCGCCCTTGTGGAGGACCGGGGGGGGGGGAGACGGGCAGGACGACCGTCGAGGCCTTCCGATGCGCCGCCGGTCGTCCGCGCTGGAGCCTCCACTTTCTCCACTTTGTGTTTTTTATCTTCCACCTTCCGCCCGTCTCCCGTCTTACGCCAGCCACACGCCTCCTGGTCCTGCCATTAAGGGAAGATGGACACTGGAT
>NC_051412.1:34864946-34865955 GCF_015228065.2 Penaeus monodon
GGGTTCGCCCATTGCTCCCAATCGCCCCTCGGCCGAGCGAACGAGAGCCGCAGTTTGTGAAAATCATCCTCCTTGTGTGTGTCTCGCTCTTGGAATTTATCGTGAAAATCGAGGTTCAGCTTTTAATTGAAACTAATCAAATCCGAGATGGAGAGGCGGGATTAGTCGAAAGGGGAGGGAGAGAGGGAGGGGGGAAGGAGATGGGAGAGAGGGAGGGGGGATGGGAGAGAGGGAAAGGAGGGAGGGGAGGTGGGAGAGAGGGAAGGAGAGAAGGAATGGTGGGGGAGATAAGGAGGAAGGGGAAGATGGGAAGAGAGAGAAGGATGGGGGTGCTGGGGGCAAGGGGAAGACGAGAAGTAGGGAGGAAAAGGGAGGAAGAGGAGGAGAAGGGGAGCTGGAGGGGGAGAAGAGGAGGAGAAGAAGGAAGAGGAGAGGAGAAGAGAGGAAGGAGGAGAAGAGGGAAGAGGAGAGGAGAGGAGGAGGAATGAGGGAGGATTGATATCAGGTGATTGAACTTCTGTTCTGTTGACGTAGTGGGCAACAAGGGGTCGGGGACTTGTGCCCTTGTGGTCCCGAGGCCCTCGCTTGTAATAGGCGGCCGCGCACAGACTGATCTTTATGAAGAACTGGATGCCCCCGCCCCCCCTCCCCCCCTCCCCCTCTCGTCTCCCACCTCTCCCTCCTCTCCCCTCTCACTACTCCCCTCTTTTCCTCCGCTTTCCTCTCTTCGTCCCTTCTCTTCCCTCTCCTTCCTCTATCATTCGCCTTTCTTCCGTACCTCTCCTCCCATTTCTTCTCTCCCCTTTTATTTCCTTTGTCCTCTCCTCCCTTCTTTTGATTTTCCTTCGCTTCTCTCTTCTCCCTCTCTTCCTTTCTCTCCTTTATTTCATCTTGTTTTCCTTTCTCGTCCTCCTCATCTTCCTCCTGTCTTCGTCTTCTTTATTCTGTTTCTCCGCTTCCTCATTTTTCCTCACCGTTTTCCTCATTTTTTCCCCTCTCTGCATCTATC
>NC_051412.1:34866110-34866265 GCF_015228065.2 Penaeus monodon
TTGTTTGTTTATATTCACTTGTCACGTGACCGGATGACGAAAATGCGGTAAATATATTAAACAAAGGGAGTAAGGGTGTAAAAGTGTTATTATTTAATTATTAAATAAAAAAAAAACTCGAGAGGTGCTAATATTTATTAGAATTTATGGACGGA
>NC_051412.1:34866381-34866486 GCF_015228065.2 Penaeus monodon
GCGACGTTTTAATTTCTGTTTCTCCTTATCTTTAATGTTGTTTATTGTTTACTGCTTGGAAACATTTTCGGAGAGAGAGGAAGAGATAACGAACGATTTTTTTTT
>NC_051412.1:34866512-34866576 GCF_015228065.2 Penaeus monodon
ACTATTCTTAATCTCTTAATTGTTTTGTTTTTATCACAAACGAGTTTCTCTGTGATGAGAGATC
>NC_051412.1:34866721-34866871 GCF_015228065.2 Penaeus monodon
AAAACAAACTCCCCCCCCCCCCCCAGCCTCGTCCTTGAGAAATATCCTCTCCCTTCTGGTCCTCCTTCGACGCCCTTCCCTCGCCCTTCTCCCTTTCCCTTCCTTGCTCCTCTCTTCCTTTTCGTTTCCCCTCTTCGTTCCCCTGCCCCG
>NC_051412.1:34867053-34867158 GCF_015228065.2 Penaeus monodon
ACTCGTCACCCCCCCCCCCCCCCTGCCCCGTGAAGGATAGCCAGGCGCGGCGCCCGCCCACTGCCGCGGCTGGATTAGGATAACAAGATAGCCGAGAGATGAGCT
>NC_051412.1:34867327-34867576 GCF_015228065.2 Penaeus monodon
AGTGATGAAGGCATACGAAACGTTCCGCTCGACAAGGCCAGTCATCTCTCCCCTCGCTCCTCCTCCCCTCCCCTCCCCTTCCCCCATCTTGCCTCTCCTCCTCCCCAACTTCTGTCCTCCTCTCCCCTTCTCATCTCTCCGTAGCACCCGTCCTCCCCCCTTCTCCCTAGCTCCCCAACACAGCCTTCCCTCCTTCCCCTTCTCCTCCTCCTCCCCTTCCCCTCTTCCCCTTCCCCCCTACCCATCCCA
>NC_051412.1:34867646-34868420 GCF_015228065.2 Penaeus monodon
TTTCCTGCCCCTCCCCACCTCTCCCCTCCGTCCGTCCCTCCCTCCCTCCCTCCCTCAAACACAGCACATCGACGCTTTGAGTGCCGAAGAAAAGAATATTGAGCAGCAGGGAAAAACATTTTGATAGTTTAATTAACGCTCGGGGCTCGGGAATGAGCTGCAACAGAGAGAGAGGGACTCGCTGATTTCCGACGATTGGAGAGCGCTGAGGGGAAGGGAAGAGGGGAGCGGGAGGGGAGGGAGGAGGAGGGAAGAGGGGAGCGGGAGGGGAGGGAGGAGGAGGGAAGAGGGAGAAAGGAAAAGGGGAGGGAGGAGGAGGGAAGAGGGGAGCGGGAGGGGAGGGAGGAGAGGGGAAGAGGGAGAAAGGAAAAGGGGAAGAGTGAGTGGGCAGAGGGTTAAGCGGGGGAAAGGAAGGAAGGAAGGAAGAGGGAGAGAAAGGAAGACGGAGGACTTACGGAAAGGGTAGGAAGAGGACGGGGAGAAAGAGATAGAAAGGGAAATGAGAAGGAGGAGAAGGGAGAAAAGGGAGAAGGAAACACTAGCGTTAAAAGGGAAGAACAAGATGTGAGACGAAGGCGCAGCGTAAAAGAAAACTTAACAGATATAAGAATAAAAAGCACATTAATCAGGATTAATCAAACAAAACAAAACAACCTTGAGCTTATTAATCTTCTTCTAATCCCTGGCTAACCTTGCGTCTCCTGGAAAGAGGAAAGGTGCGCGTGGATATACATTTCATGATAATGCAATATTGCCCGAGCAGTTGAACGAATG
>NC_051412.1:34868675-34868802 GCF_015228065.2 Penaeus monodon
TGTTCTGCTGATATTGAGAGACCTGCAAGATAAGTGCTTTTTTATGCGCCATAATTTCGAATATTCTCCTGCGATCGAGCTCTGGATAACGGACTAGTGAATCTTAATTGATGATGTGATGCTGGAC
>NC_051412.1:34869415-34869550 GCF_015228065.2 Penaeus monodon
GGGGTAAAGAGGTTCTTCCCCTCAGGCAAGACGGCTAATAAAGCGATGGTTATGTCTTCTTCAAAGAGGGGGAGCTTGACTCGCGGAAGAAAAAGCGGCAAACTTGTTGACAAAATTGACGCAATGTTCCTTTCA
>NC_051412.1:34870180-34870267 GCF_015228065.2 Penaeus monodon
TTCGTGAGGGGAAAGGAAAGGGGAAATGAAAAGAGAGGAAGGATATAAATACGGATAAATAACGGTGTGAAAGCAAAGTAGACTGAT
>NC_051412.1:34870472-34870579 GCF_015228065.2 Penaeus monodon
GTTATTAGGGGGACCTGTGAAAGAGAGACAAAGGAAAATGAAAGACAGAGAGATCGCGATAAAGGAGTGACGATCGTAAGAGGAATAAACGGATGATTCCAGGCAAC
>NC_051412.1:34870755-34870868 GCF_015228065.2 Penaeus monodon
AATGACAGAATGTGATAATGCAAGCAGACAAGGGCGAGGACATGGAGGAGGAGACGCAAGCACGCAAGCAAGACGGCCGAGGAAGAGGAGGGTCAGGGAGCAGAGGACAGCCC
>NC_051412.1:34871146-34871348 GCF_015228065.2 Penaeus monodon
GTTGCGGGAAGAAGCGCTTGGGAAACATTCCGAGGCTCCGAACGTTCGTCGCCGGAAATGATTGATTCCGGATTTTCCCGCGCGCCTTTTTTGAAAGTCGTTTCCGTGAATCGGCTGTTGTGAAAGGGCGAGCGGGAGAGGGCCGGCTGTCAACCCGCGCGGTCCGTCTCGGCCGTGTTGCAACGCTTTGCAGGAAGGCACA
>NC_051412.1:34871474-34871661 GCF_015228065.2 Penaeus monodon
ACGACACAAAGCAACAGATAAATAAGCAAATAAACCGCCGTCGTAAATAGAAAGCGCACGCACTGCATCGCATGCCGGGAAGTCGAGAAGTATGCGCCCCAAACGTAACTTTTACTCTGGATTTCTGCCAAGCGGCGCGATAATCCGCATGTGATTCTTGCGAGGACTTGCGTTTGTGTGTTTGTCG
>NC_051412.1:34871680-34871760 GCF_015228065.2 Penaeus monodon
GACAAGAAGGCGAAGGTGAGTGGGGAGGGGGGGTCATTCGGTAGAGTCAAGGTGAAGTAAAGAAATAAGGAAGCGAAGTT
>NC_051412.1:34871981-34872244 GCF_015228065.2 Penaeus monodon
GTGCGAGCGCGCAAGACAAGTGTAGTAAATAAGTGGGCTGACAAGAGGTGTACAAGTAACCGTAATACGAGAAAGTTACAGAACAGGGGAGAGCGGGTAACCCCCTCCCCCCTTCGCCACCTTCTGAACCTCACCTTCGCGCGGACAGACAGACGCACCAACGCTCGATCAAGGAACTATTGACGAAGGGGTTTAGTGCATAGGGCACGAGGGCACGCCAGTAGCCGAGTGGCACGTGACAGGGAAGGACAGCGCCGTGCAAG
>NC_051412.1:34872471-34872585 GCF_015228065.2 Penaeus monodon
GCCCGCCCGCCCGTGTGCCGCCCACTTCTCCTTTGTTGCCTGAGACGTTGCTCATTGTTGCCGCTGTTGGTCCGGGCATGACTCATCCGCAGCCCAATTGGGGAGCGCTCGAGC
>NC_051412.1:34872739-34872859 GCF_015228065.2 Penaeus monodon
CGGCACTCCGGACGACCGTCGCCTCGCCACGCTTTGCAAAGGCATCGTGACCATCTTTCGGGAATCTTGGTGCGTTGTGGGCGGCCAGGAGGCAGATGCTATGGTCATCGGTGTGGGCGG
>NC_051412.1:34873098-34873454 GCF_015228065.2 Penaeus monodon
TACCCCGAGGGCACCGGCCACCTCCCTACCCGTCGGGTTGCGATATCTTGCAGAAGCTGTGCAACCCCCACTAAGTGACTCGTCCCGTCCTACCCTACACGACTCCCTCGCATCATCACGTGCAACATGTGGCCGTTGCTTATCCCGAGGGCCCGCGGGGGCTCGGAGGGGGGGGGTGGAGGGCGCGGGGGCGGGACCGGAGGGGGGAAGGTGCTGGTGGAGGACACATTTGAATTGTCTGGTTTAAAGGACACGCCATCGCGGGCGCCACTACAGTGCTTGACCTTCCTCCTCACGCGGGCGCGCTCGTCTCTGCTTCTACCAGGAAACAGGAATAAAAAGGGAGTTGAGAAAGT
>NC_051412.1:34873649-34873896 GCF_015228065.2 Penaeus monodon
CCCGGAAGGGTTTGGTCCGCGGGAGTCATCGGGAATCAGCGCGGCCTAATAGCACGCTTCCTCTCGCCCCGTGCATCTCGTAGGAGGTGTGACTCAGCGGGAACCGACGCCGATAAAGATAGTGGTTAGAGATGTCGACAGACGATCATCTCGATTCGAGCGGGAGAGGCTGGGAGTCCCATGGAGGGGGGGAGAAGAGGGGAGGGAGATGTTGCATGATCAGCCATGTGGTGTCTATTGACCCGAG
>NC_051412.1:34874054-34874166 GCF_015228065.2 Penaeus monodon
GTTCCCTCCTTCCTTTCCCGCACCTCTATCTCCAGGATACACCTCAGATGTTGTCCCAAGACAGTGCCCGTGCTCATCGCACTCACCTCACCAACACCACTCTTGTTATCAA
>NC_051412.1:34874239-34874364 GCF_015228065.2 Penaeus monodon
CAGTCTCTCTGTTGTTGTAACGATACGCCCGAGGGTGTGGTAGGAGCCTCGAGGCAAAGGTAGGCGAGGGGGATGCGGAGCGAGGGACAGGAGGCGAAGGGTAGAACGGAGTGAGGTAGGATCTC
>NC_051412.1:34874507-34874827 GCF_015228065.2 Penaeus monodon
AGCGGTGGCCTGACTAACGACGAGTGACAGTAGTGCAATGAATGATAACATGACACCTTTAAAAACAGATGAACACGTTTAATTTCCGCAACGCCCGAGTGTTATTCCGGCAAGTGATCCGGCTGTGAGACTGCATAAAGGCCGGAGTCTGTGTCAAGCAGCACTGCCTGCCATTGCGATGCAGTTGACACCGGAGAAGAAAGTTTTCCAGCTGAAAATCCTGCGGTTCAAGCATGCACGCAGTCAACTCGAATCCTAGAACAAGGGTCTTTCCTTGATACACCCATCCACCCCCATCCTCCCTTCCCTACTCCTCTTAA
>NC_051412.1:34874948-34875393 GCF_015228065.2 Penaeus monodon
CCCCCTCCCTTTCCTGATCGAGGATGGAGAAGGGCGTGCGTGGGAGGGCGTGATGGGCGCCGGTGTGATCCTCTGAGATGTCCGGTGAATAGCAGGGGCGTCGTAACTCACCTCCCTTATTGGCGCCGCTGGGGGAGAGGGGGGAGCAGGAAGGAGGGGAGGGCTAGAGGTAGGGAGAAGAGGGGTAGGAAGAAGGAGGTAGGGAGGAGAGATGAAAGGGGTAGAGAGGGAGGAGGGAGGAAAGGGGAAAGGGAAGGGGAGGAGAGGAGGAGGACGAGGGGCAGATGGAGAAAGGATACATATTGTGGGAAAGTTGAAGAAAGGATTGGTTTGTGCGATGCTCAGTGTGAATGCTAGAAACTGTTAGATGCGTTTGGAAAGCAGATAACAGAGAGGGAGAGCGGGAGTCTGAAAAGGTAAATAGTGGAAGAAGGAGGGAGGGAGG
>NC_051412.1:34875470-34875592 GCF_015228065.2 Penaeus monodon
GAAGTCGGGAGAGGGCAGGTTGTACCACTGGTAAGGTAACGGTGTAACGCTCGCCCTCTTGCCACCACTGCCCGCGCCTTGCCCTCTGCCCCCTCCCCCCTTCCCCCTCTGCCACCTTTCCT
>NC_051412.1:34875739-34876030 GCF_015228065.2 Penaeus monodon
CTCGCTTCGCTCTCGCTCGCTCGCCGCCCACCTCCTTTGCCACATCTTATTTCTCTCTTCCTCTTCCATCTCCGTCTCTTTCTCCCTTTTCTTCCTCCCTCCCGCTTCTAAACGTCTCCCATCCCCCCATCCCCTTTCCCCACCTCCCTTCATTCATTCTCCTCCTCGCCTTCTTCTGTACAAGCAGAGAGAGGGTGTTGTGGAGGGAAGGCGCAGGTGTAGTAGAGATTAGGTGTGTTAGGGGGGAGGTGGATGGGGGGGGGGAGGTTGTGGTGGATTTGGAACATCGCA
>NC_051412.1:34876176-34876630 GCF_015228065.2 Penaeus monodon
TTTACCTTGTGTCATCTCAGCGTAAGAGCTTCTCGAACCGTCTCCTCGTCTTGACCTCGGTTTGGCGGCTAATCTTACGGCTGTTTGTATTTTCGCGGTTGTTTCTGGGTCTTAGGAATACCAATTCAGAATGTTTTTTTTTTCTTCCTTCAGTGTTTATGATCGTCCGTCCCGTTGAAACATTTGCACGGAAGAAATGTCTGTGGCATTTTGACCTGTGCGCCGTCTCTGTGGACATGTTTTCGCCCTTCCGAGTTGACCGCAGTGCTTTATACTTCCGCTCAAAACAAAAGTAATAAAAGTTCTGAGACGTTATCCTCTGGATTGTCTTGCTCTTCTTGTATTTTACGTAATTTTTTGTCTTGTGTATTATTTCGTTGGTGCTTGTTTTTGTTTGTCTTTCTTTCTCGGGTTGTTTTTGTTTTGTTCCCGCGCGCTCATCTTGTTGCCAAGC
>NC_051412.1:34876790-34878097 GCF_015228065.2 Penaeus monodon
GGTAAAACCAAATCCTTATGTATATTATGATAGACAACAGCAGCGTCCAAGCACCTATAACGCCACGTACTCTCGGCTCGCCACCGCCTGAAGTGTGTCATTCGGGTTCACTTTGGAGTCGCAAGAAAAATCGGGCAGCTTTGCCACGGTTTTTTTTTCTTTTTCTTTTTGCCTTGTGATCCTCGGGGAACCGCTGATCCTGTTGTCTGCTCCCGGTTGCCACGTACTTACGGGCTTCCATCAACGCCCGCTTGTGATTCACCTAATGAGAGCAAGAACGGGGATTTCAGAGCGTTTGAGGGCAGTGGGCCTGCTTTGCGTTTGACTCTCGGGCGGCGGTGAACGTGTGCCGTAGCGTTCGGCGGAAGCTGTTTCGTAAAGTGGTTGTTTCGCTCAGTCTTTCGGTTAATGGCTCCGAATTTAAGCCAAGAAAACGAGCTTCGGGAACCGCCTGGTCGCACCTGCCCTGCGGTCATCTCTTAGTAATCAACTTGGGGCCCATTAAGGTCGTCTTTGTGTTTTATGGCAACGAGAGAGGCGCCTCTACCGCGCATCTGCATAAGCACCATTTTTGCCTGTTCTCCCTTGACAATAAGGGAACCCCTCCCTTTGGCACAGGCGAGTTTCCATATAGTCATGAACATTTAATAACAACGCATTGGTAAACTCGCGATCTCTTTGTCTGTCTCTGTCTTTCTTCGTAAGCGGTCACGTAAGAGAATTTTGTCCTTTTGGTGGTGAAAATCGCCGGGATATCGTGAAATTGAAGCATATCCTTGAAAAATGGTGCAATGTTCCGTTAGTTGTGGCAACCGCTGCGGAGCTGTATCCGAACACTGCGAATTTCATGCATTTTGAAGCTGTCTGTTTAAAAAAAAACTTTATTTTTCGGGAGTTCACTTTCAGAATAGTCATACTATGTAGGTCGATAACTCATCGCGAGGGAATACGAAAATATGTAGCGTGGAAGTTGTAAGCTGGCAGTAAATCGTAGACTTCAAAAAATATTAATAACAGTGATAAAATCATGAACTCAATGCATGATTCGCTTTCCACTGGACTTCGTTTACCATTATCTTTGACATTAAGTTGTGAATTTGTGAGATACATTCACGCACAGTTTTCTTAGCTGTTGCCTCGGCTTATGAAAAGACAAACAAATTGCACCAAGTTAAAATCATCGCTGTCTCAAGAGAAAAAAAAAAATGCAGGTGCGCCGTCATAATAACGTTTTGTTTTTATCGGGGGGGGGGGGAGAGAAGAAATAGTTTATCGGATTAATATCGACGTAGTTTTTATATGATTTC
>NC_051412.1:34878125-34878835 GCF_015228065.2 Penaeus monodon
TTTCTATAAATAGATAAGATATATATGGAATACTATATGCTTATGCACATGTTCATAAATGTATCTAGTAATCATATGCTAAGATGTCTCACGCTCCCATGCCTTTTATTCGCTGCATTAAAACCTTTTGCTGAACCGCTCATTTGTTCCATCACCTCCCTTGCAGTTCCTCGCTGACCTGCTGTTGGTGTACCATTGATCTGTACCGATCATTTGCCACATTTACGAAGTTTATTTGTTCATATTACACCTGTTTTATGTCCAATTTGTACCAGTCATATACCTTGTTTATACCACGTGTACCACTGGTAAGCCATATGTATGGCACTTACTCTTACTACTTACATGTACCATTTACACCACTCAGCATTCATAAACCCCCACATGTACCACTTGTACCATCCTTACACCCCCTTGGTACCATTAATTCTTGCCATTTGTATGCTCCATTAGTCTCGCTGGCGCCCCATGACTGACCCGCTTCCTCCCCCTCCCCCCCAGGCCGCAACGAGCTGATCGCCCGCTACATCAAGCTCCGGACAGGCAAGACCCGAACCCGCAAGCAAGTTTCGTCTCACATCCAGGTTCTCGCGAGACGCAAGCTGCGCGAGATCCAGGCCAAGCTCAAGGTGAGGGAGAGAGAGAGCGCTCGATGCCTTTGTGATAGGGGGGGGGAGGTTCTGAATCTTTCCCCCGGAGTAGTTTAGGGT
>NC_051412.1:34879100-34880026 GCF_015228065.2 Penaeus monodon
TTCCCATCTTCTCTTCATCGCTCCTTTCCTCCATTTTTCCTTCTTTCCTTCTGTCCACTTTCTCTCTTCTTCCTGTCCCTCTCCTCTCGCTTTACCCCCCTTCCCTCCCAAGTTTTATTTATTATTATAATTGTTATTTATATTAGTGTAAGGAAAGCTGTGACCGCGAATGATTGTTTTTTCCAAATCCTAATTGCTTTTAAACCATAGAACTAACAAAGAGGCTGCGCTATACTACTAGATGCAAGATTTTTCAAAGATCTGTTTTGTGGAAATGTTTATAGGTGCGTTTATTAATTTTTGGAAGGATTACAATGTTCTATATGATTTTTGTATCTGCTTTAGACTCGGATTTTTTCCCCCCACGTATATGAATTTGCGTTAATGTCTTCATTAGCATTGTGCTAACTTGGCCTGTTATTATTTTACTTATTATACTTGAATTGATTATTTAAAACTTACAAAAGCAGAATTAGTTGCATTTCTTATCAAGTAATATCTCAATGTTGGTGTAGATCAAATTATATAGATTTTAGAAATTTACATAAAATGAGAGAAAAAAATTGGATGCTTGAAAGAAAATCTTTAGCTAATGAGACGTGGAAATGACATTAGTGTTTTTTTCTATGTAGTGGAAGTGCAAGATTTGTTTTATTTCTAATTGTACTTATTAATGCTTTTACCTATTAATGTTTTGGCTGCCATTAATGTTATTTTCCCCACATAAAGACTGAACCTCATTTGTGACGGAAAATAAGTGTTGTATGCAAATTACCCCTGGTACAGTGTTACAACAAATATATATAACAAATATTAATCTTCATGTTCTTACAGGGGAAAGATAGACAGATACACTTTTTGTATAGACAAGACTGGGTTAAGAATATTGTTAGTTTAACACAGCTTAGCTTTCTCTAGATGTGACT
>NC_051412.1:34880368-34880556 GCF_015228065.2 Penaeus monodon
GCTTTTAGTCCGCATGACTCACACATCCATTTTTCTTTTTGCAGGATGTACCAGGGGTAAGGCTGGAGTCTTTGCTTTGTTCCTCAGCTGGTTGTTGTGGTGTGTACCTCACCTAACGTAAACCGAGCCACAAATGCCTCCTTGGGGCATGGGCGCTTCATAGGCGCTTTTCCTTTTTTCCGTTGTTT
>NC_051412.1:34880684-34881941 GCF_015228065.2 Penaeus monodon
GCCCAAGATGTTGTAGGAGGATGAAGCTCCTAAGTGAATCAAGTTGGGATCCCACATGTCAACTATTGTTCAACTTAGAACTGTAATCTAGAGTGCCATTTATCACCTATCCAAAGCATTCCCAAATGCATTCAGAATGTATTGGAATGATTTTTACAAATGGAATTTGGTTAGGTGTTAAAGTGTGTGAACTAGATTATAGTAAGTTTGAATTGTACAATAGATTGATTGTGTGTTTCTGTTGGTATGCCTCAGTACCTACTACAGTCTTCCTACTGTTTCACTGGGACTGGCATTATTTTGCAATGTAACAAGTGGTGAAAAAAATGCATTTGCACCAGAGCACATGTAGCAGTTGTTGAGTAGCTGAGTATGAATTCTTGTAGCACACCATACTATTTCACTGCCTGCCTGAGGTTAAAGGGAAGGCTTCACTGTTAAAAAATACTCATTAACTTAGTACTGCTCTTCTGGTACCTTATATTCTCTATAACAACCAGTTTCAGATCTCTATGTAGTAATCTTAAGTCCCAAGAATTTCTCTACCTCTGATAGGAATTGTTCTTTCTGGAAAGAAATTATAACACTCGTTTTCTCCTTTGATATGCTTATCCACAAGGGATTTGTACCTTGTATTGATCTTGTACATTTGCATGATTTTTTTTTTCTTTCTTTTTTGTGTACTTCTACCATTGTTGTGAAGTAGATAACATGGTGGTATGGTAAAAGTTACTATTTACTTTTAGTGTTTCTTTCAAAAAGAACAAAAAACTTTTTAACAATAACTTTGTTGCAGATGATATTTTTTCCTCCAAAGTTTTATTTAAGTAAAGTATTCATGGCTAAAGCTTCTAAGATTTATACTTGATTCTCCAGAGACTTTAGGATAACTTGCCATTTTAATTTACATAAGAACTGTGGATAGTATATTCTTATTTTTATATTTTCACACCAAGAGCAGAAGTACAATACACTTATTTTGGGATACTTTACACACAAGAAGTTTGAATAAAATTGCCGTAGATAGTGTCATTACATTATGCGTCGAAGATCATTAATATTTAAACATACTTAACCAGACTTTTGTACCTTATTTTAGGGCTGCACATCAGAAGAAAATGGCGGAATGCTTAGACTGGTGAGTGACAATCAACAGCTTGGTTTTATTCCAAAAAGAAATGTAATAGATGCACAGTGATTGGCTAAATAACTACCAGATTCATGTGTTTGGATATTTTGCATATGAAACAAAAATGT
>NC_051412.1:34881966-34882587 GCF_015228065.2 Penaeus monodon
GGAACTGACCTGATGCATTTACCCCCAAGGATGCTGCCACAAAAGAAAAAGCTCTGCAGACAATGTCCTCCATGTCGTCTGCGCAGATCGTGTCCGCGTCAGTAATGCACAACAAGGCGTCCCTTGGGTTACCTCCTCCTCCTGTGTCATATGCCAGTGCTTTTTGGCAAGGAGGTCTTCAGGCTGGAACAAGTCAAGAGTAAGTTGGGTGTAATTATGGGTATCCTTTGTGTCCCTGGAATGGGTTATGACTCCTATTTGATAAGTCTAAGATTAGGAGAGCTGGAATAGATGTAAAGATATTGTATTCTTTCACAGGAACTTAAATTTGGACATACAACAGTAAAGCAGCTCACTCCAATTGCATGCTTCTTCTTTTAACTAATGACAATATCCCTCCCCTAGTGTCAAGCCTTTTGCTCAGTCCCCCTTTGGCATGGGCAGCGAAACAAAGCCTGGAACAGGAGGCATGAGCGGCCTCCTACAGCCAGCCCCGGCACCCTCTGTCACAGTGCCACCGTGGGAGGGAAGATCCATTGCCACCCAGAAGCTGCGACTTGTTGAGTTTAGTGCTTTCATGGAGTCCCAGAGAGATCCAGACACAGTAAGATGTTTTATTGT
>NC_051412.1:34882637-34882739 GCF_015228065.2 Penaeus monodon
CTTTTCTTCTCTCAGGATTTTGTTTTTGGTTTATGAAGACTGTTTAAATATTGTTATTTACATTGTATTGATTATATACGTTGAAATATTTATATGAGAAAT
>NC_051412.1:34883111-34883643 GCF_015228065.2 Penaeus monodon
TTGAAATTTAGAATTTGAAATAACTTAGATTTTGGTATATAAAAGTTTTAATTATAATTTTTTTATTTTCAGTATCAGAAGCATCTGTTTGTTCACATAGGTGGACCCACGACATATGCAGATCCAATATTAGAGGTAAAACAACAGTCATAAGTCTTTGTTATTTTAACAAATATTCTGTATATGAAGATATTGCCATATATATTCTAGGTCATGCTTTACATAGTATTTAAAAAAGAAGGTGCTTTTAGTCAAGTATATATACATGTTATAAAGATAATAAGCAATTACCAAATGATAACAATACACATTTTTACCAAAGCACAGGGATACTAAGCACATTTTCCGTTTCCAGGCGGTTGACATTCGACAGATTTACGATAAATTCCCAGAGAAGAAAGGAGGGCTAAAGGAACTCTACGACAAGGGCCCACAGAATGCCTTCTTCCTTGTCAAGTTCTGGGCTGATCTTAATGTCAATATTCAGGACGAGTCTGGAACCTTCTATGGCGTCACAAGCCAGTAAGTAATC
>NC_051412.1:34883662-34883768 GCF_015228065.2 Penaeus monodon
AGTTTAACCCTTCAGGCCCAGATTAGATTTTTGAAATGCAAATAATTCAAACGCAAAGTGGATGGTTATGTCCAGTGGGAATTATTAGCGTTTCTTCTGGTCATTT
>NC_051412.1:34883891-34884633 GCF_015228065.2 Penaeus monodon
ATTTTAAATAAGATATGGTAAAGAATAGGTTTTCCGAACCACTGTGAAGGTTACATGATAACCTGATCAGTGCTTGTTCCATGGTTATAAGCCTTTCAGTTCTAATCTGATTGTGGGATATTTTTGACTTCCACAATTCAGAATATCTATTTCTTAAGATTGTTGTTTAAATGTATTTTATTACTTTTCCTACTTCTTATGGTTTTGTATTTATTTATGAACAATGTTTATAACTATTTTGTTTTGCTTTTTTATTTAACAGTATATAGGAAGGAGGATAGATAAATAGATATTAACAAAACTCACTAATAGAAATTTCTAATTCATTACACTTCTAATTATAACCATATAAGTACATCAAACCAATTTATATATCAAACAAATAGTCATTTAATTTATATAAATCATTTAGTATAGAGAGATAACCTACTCTGTGCCTCTCTTTTTACAAAAAAGACAAGTATAGGTAATTAAGCTAATCTCTTGCCCTCTTCCGACAACAGGTATGAGAGTCCTGAGAATATGACAATCACTTGCTCCACGAAAGTGTGCTCCTTCGGCAAGCAGGTGGTCGAGAAAGTGGAGACAGAATACGCCCGCTTTGAGAATGGCCGCTTTGTGTATCGCATCCACCGCTCTCCGATGTGCGAGTACATGATCAATTTCATCCACAAACTGAAACACCTTCCGGAGAAATATATGATGAACAGCGTCTTGGAGAACTTCACCATTTTACAGGTAC
>NC_051412.1:34884766-34885450 GCF_015228065.2 Penaeus monodon
ATACAGTAACTTAATGTGAGAATGCAATAAGAGTACCTGTTTATGTCTTAAAGAAATCAGACTTGACATTCTTGTTCTTTAGAAAAAAAAAAAAAGGTTCTACAAGACTAATTTAATAGTCTTTCAAAAGCTCATTTATTCTTGTAGTTGCTCTCTACATTTGTGTGTTTTTAGGGATGCATTTTATTTTGGAAGGAGGTAATGTGTAAAGGGTATACCTTTTCAGATTAATAAAATTTTCTGTGTTATGAGGACTACAAATAGTTTTCATGTCTCTCAACATTTGAAAAATCCCCCATTAGGTAAAAAATGCATGTGTGATTGAAAAAAAAACTCACATTTTTTTTTCTCCACAGGTGGTAACCAACCGCGACACGCAAGAGACACTACTGTGTGTAGCATATGTGTTTGAAGTTTCTACGTCTGAGCATGGTGCGCAACATCACATTTATCGTCTGGTGAAAGACTAACAACACGCCCCAGTGCAGCTCATTCTAGCGTCATGTCAGACGTTGAGCTGGCATCTTGTTTAGCACCATGTTCCGCATTGCAGGAAATGCCTTGTGAAGGATTACAGTTGTGCCCCTATGTAAATTATCTGCCTGTCTGTTGCAGTGCTGACCTCTTGCCTATAAGTGCTCGAATTTAATACTTGAAAAAAACAAAAAACAAAAATAATTTCAT
>NC_051412.1:34885485-34886095 GCF_015228065.2 Penaeus monodon
ATACTCTCACGGTTGTACTGTATGGTCTGGCAGCTTACCCTTGTACCAGTTTGTGTTATGTTGAGATGTTCCAACATACTGTGGCAGCTGTTTGCCGGGTTCCAGCCTAAAGATGGCAAAGACAGCTATGAAGACTCTGGTTACTTGAAAACCATCAAAGGCATTCATGATAAAGTAAAACATGATACTCAAGCTCAGCAGATGTTGCTTGTATTTGTAAATCTGCATGTGTTTTCTGCAATGTAACAGCATTAGTAGTTCAGTATTGGTTTACTGATGTACCATGCAGAGTTTTTGTGATCTGATATTCAGATAAGCAACTCTGGATGTGCACGACACTACTGTCAAAGGCAAATGATTTGTATAAAACTAAACAAAACTATTTAAATCATTAAATTCACTGGACATCATGCCAGTGATGTTGATGGTTGAGCATAATAATATGATGTACAGATATATAAATGTTGGGCTGGCAATTGGTGCAAATGAAGAGTGAGTGTGACCTGCCCTGTGCCTCATTGACAAACACTCAATGTACAGTATAGTGTGCTGGGGTAATTGCCCATCCAGGTCGTCGACATGCAAATATATTGTAATGCCTACTGTACTT
>NC_051412.1:34886139-34886569 GCF_015228065.2 Penaeus monodon
CACATGCATTATTGAATCACGCAATGCATATTGTGACTATCCAAATGTGAACAAAGTGATTAAATATTTTTGTAATTTATACTCAGAGAAAATGAAATCTGTTTGCAAGTCTATGGTGAGGCATGATTGTGACAGTGTCTTTCACAACTTCATCATTGTATTATACGATACACTGTTTCTCTCCACTTTGTACAAACTATCATTGAAGGCTGTTACTGCCGAAAAAAGCAGCTTCTAACGATTGTTCTACACATATCGCTTCACTCTTCAATTTTTTTCCAATCCTCTGTAGCTTAGGAATGTCAGTGTTATGAACTGTTGGATAGTCTAGTTATCACTGGGGCTCAAGGGATGCACGTTGTCTCCTCTCTCCTTTTAACCCACAGCCCCACAACGTGCATCTCATGTAGCCACCCGTATACCGGTAGAA
>NC_051412.1:34886639-34886964 GCF_015228065.2 Penaeus monodon
TCTCTTTGCAAGTTGTTGACATTGTTAGGGAATTTTTTGTGATCTCAGATGTTCTTAATCCAAAGGCTTTAAAAGTCAGGAGGTGAAGGTAATGAACTGGAAAATTTGTTCCTGTTCATTAAGTGTGCTGTTTTAGTGCCAAGACATATGTATGTGAATATGTTGAAACAAGACCTTGTTTTCTACAGCATGAGCATCATCATTAGTATGTTGTAGTCCTCTTTTCTGTTTTTTTTTTAATACAAATATGCAAAGATTGCCATATTAAACAATAATTTGTGCTAATTCATATCAGAGGCTTTTTCATATAGATTAATTTCTAAGA
>NC_051412.1:34887025-34887563 GCF_015228065.2 Penaeus monodon
TGTGGTTGCAAGCACACAAAGTGCCTTCATTGATTAGCCATTCTATTCCTTGCACTCTGAGGATAGGATTTTGCACTTGAGGACAGCTGTTCATAGCCTTTCTGTTTTTCTTTTACAAGCTATTGAAACTATGACAATAACAGACAAACAAACAAAAGAGAGGGAGAGAAAGAGAGAAGGAGAAGAAAATAAATCCTTGTCAAAAATCATTACTGCATGAAAATATGTTACAGCAACGGCATCGTCTGACAAGTGCAATATCCACCATTTGCAAAACCCTCACCATGGAAAGGAATGACAGCTTGACTATCCAGACAACTACCTCTCTCTGTCTGTCATAATCCGATTTGAGCCAACGCCCACCCTCGGCTGTTGGGCATAGACACCCAAGGAATTTGTTCATAGTGGAATGGCCAACTACATCCTTTTTGCAAGAACTCTTACATCGTTGTGTTGTTCTTCTCAAAGTTTATTTGTGTTCAGAAGAAAAGGGAAACGCAGAAATAGAAATTTCTTTATTTACTCTTTACCAGTGTGC
>NC_051412.1:34887817-34887992 GCF_015228065.2 Penaeus monodon
ACCCACCTTTAGATTAGACAACCTGAGGCCAATTACACTAAAGTAGAGCAAAAGTTTTATGACTCGCAGCTGGGCATTTAGGCACCAAGTTCGAATGCCAGCGACCCTTTTTGTATTCCTGCTCCGAGAGACTCCTCACCAATCCATCTGCTTCTCCTAATGCAAACGATCTTAA
>NC_051412.1:34888026-34888190 GCF_015228065.2 Penaeus monodon
ACATGTAATAATAACTTTCCAAAAGCTATCTCCCTTTACAAAAACTTTTATGCGATGCTTTATTGTGTTGGCTCTGATGTGGCATTTTGTGGCATGCATAGGGGCCCGACCTAGAACAGTTCAGTATTAGCAAACGAGGATTGCTACACAGGACCTTAAATGAT
>NC_051412.1:34888353-34890195 GCF_015228065.2 Penaeus monodon
CAAGCCTATGAAGGTTTTGCAGATGATTATGATTTATATATATATTCATTTTTCTTAGCCTAACATTATATCACCCACATGTGTTTTTGTTTTCATGTTTATATCTTTTTTCTTTCTATAATGGTTTTGTTTTTATATATCACAGTTTTATATGGTTTCATTCATGTGTTTGAAAGCTTATGTGTAGATATAGAAATTTTAAATGTTATAGATGCCTTCTCGTGGGATCTTACTAGCCTGACCAACAATAAATGTGGTTTTGTTCAAATAACATGATGACAAGCCTCATGATCACTGTGATAAGAGAACTTCAGAAGATTTGTATCCATTCTTGAATGAGGATTACTGTTTTGTGCATGCCACAGGAGGTTCTTGTATATCAAATGCATTGCAGATATAGTTATTATAAATAGACTTCTTAACCAGGGATGCAAACAGAAGAAAAAAATATAATTCAAATATTGTTCAAGTGAAGCACCTGAAATTTGTTCCCCTGATGTAAAGGCCTTTCACCAATCACAACTGATGGAACCGACATCTCTGTCCGAGCGGTTCCCCGGGGCAAAATTTAGACAATTGACGCTACTGTGTTAAGTCTGAGCAACAGAGGTAATTTAAAAAGAAAAGTTTATAGTATTAATATATGGATTTTTATTGACTCCAGTATTGTGATACTGACCGAATGTAAAGCTTTATTAGGTGTGCGTGAATTGGTTGTTTTTTTTTATCATACCTCAGACTTAAAACAGCAAAATGTTAGGTCTAAAGTATGTCACTGAATCTGACTTTGTTGTAAAGTGTTTTTCTTGACCATTTACAAGTTGACAGGATTATTGGCGGAAACAGTGTTTGCCCAACTGAATGTGGTAGACTGGATGAAATACCATTTTGTACAGTTGTATAAAATAGACATTTTTACGTGACATGTTTTTTTTCTTTTCCTGTCTGGTTATAAAGTTGTTGGTGTTTGAATAACCCACTCCACACATATTCTGAAGAAACTTGGGTAGTGAAAGTAGAATTAGAAAATTATAATTATTTTTAATGGGGAAATAAGTCCCGTGTTGGGATAAGTCTACGCAAAAGCTTTAAAATCTAATAATACACAGTTCATGATTTTATTGTAAAAGATTTGCATGAAATACAATTAAAAACCTAGCTCTCCTTGTGTCTGCTCAGTACAGCAGAAGTACAGAATATTATATACAGATTTTGTCCTTATTTAGTTGACATTATGTGAATTGCAGTGAACAGTGGTGCATACTTAAGTTTTTCCAAGATACTGCTGCAAGTCCTTTCATAATGGGTGAAATGAAAACAGCAATGGTCATTACACAAATACACATTAATTAAAACCAAAAAACAGTGTTATCTATATTTATAGATACACGCAACAAATATTAAATCGGTATTTGTTGTCTCCAAGTCAAGGTCATTTATGTGAATGATCTCTATATACAGATTTTATAAGGTACTTTTGACCAGTGAGATGAAATACCAATTTTATATCTTTTAAAATAATTTGTACCTAAAACACAAAAAGTCCATTTAATTTATTTAGAAGACAAGGAATTCAAAATCAAGAGCAAATTAATTAATATAAAAGGCACTATCTGGCTCGAACAATAATACAGTATCTGCCATGGGTGTGCGACTGGAACTATTTATATGATTTATATTGATCATTGGTAGTTTGGTATCATCTTTTTTTACAGAAAAATAATATAATACTCTTTCACATCAAATAATTGGGGGTAACGTCATAAAGCTATGAGTAGGTTTTTACAAAAAATGTATACAAACAAAGCATTTTTATACCTAAGGATCTTTGGATACTTTGAA
>NC_051412.1:34893880-34894208 GCF_015228065.2 Penaeus monodon
AATTTCGACATGAAATATGAGTCATATATGCATAAACATGTATTACAGTTTTTCTTTTTTTAACTTAGAAAACCTGCGGCAGTTGTGCGCTTCCCAACATTTTTTCGGCCCATATTCAAGTACCAGGGAACTGCAACAGGTGTTATTGCAAAATTATCTCTGTAGTGCCACAGGCATCAGGCGAATCGACATGCCAGGAAGGTAGGGGAAGAACAAGGGAAAAAAAAGTCAATAATATTATTGTTCGCGGATCCTAACTATTTTCTTCGCGGCGCCAAACTCGAAAATGAGAAGGAAAATCAGACATTAGAAATAAACTATTCGAATT
>NC_051412.1:34894228-34894845 GCF_015228065.2 Penaeus monodon
CATATTGCTCAAAAATCTGTCAGTCTCTCTTATCATACAGATAATTTTTTTGAGTTTGACTCCCTGTCTTATTGTCTGCCAGAATCCATGATATAACCGCTACTTCTCATGAGCTAAAGACATTGGACCGTGGACCATGAAGCCCGCCGTACCTTTCTTGCTGGCCTTGATTGCCTTCGCTGCTGCACAGACTGGTTAGTTTGTTTTTAAGGAAAGCAAATATTACTTTAAATTTTCAGAAACAAGTAAATGTAATGAACGAGGTTCATATATTCTTACCAAAACCATAACTATTTAAGCTTCGAAATTTTAATCAATCAGACTGGACGAGAAAACATTCCATTTTGGGGTTGTTCATTACAAAACTAAGAATGAAGAATAGGTAGATTGACTTATTTAAAAATTATCTCATAAATAAAAATTACCAATATATTGGTCTTGGCAAATAACGGCTTTGTTTAACGTTGATGACATTCATAACACATATCTATAAATGAAAATTGAATAATAATGATAAATAATATAAGATGATTCTGCGGCATCCGGATGTGATGGGTCGCGATTACAGGAAAATCAGAAAAATGGTTTAAATCTATTCCTGTGCTACTTAGCTTGCT
>NC_051412.1:34895309-34895569 GCF_015228065.2 Penaeus monodon
ACTTAACATAACTATGGACATTGTGAGTAAAAGAAAAATAAGAGAAGTGGATTTAGTCGACTCCCTTGAAGCTATACTGACCTAAAGCTAACCTTACTTAATACTATTTGTACGAGATGAAAGGACCAACTTTTTTATATACAGTTCGCTTCTCCAGCCATATCCTGTTTTAAGGGATTTATCTGGCCTTTAGTATTCCAAAAACATAACTTATATTGGTTTATGTTTTATTTTTTGAATGAATTCTTCTTCGTCTTATA
>NC_051412.1:34895684-34895826 GCF_015228065.2 Penaeus monodon
ATTTTCATTTTTAAATCTTTTAATCTATTAAGTATAGTTATCAACAATATTTTAATTTCTCCTTTCATCTCGTATATATTAGTCTTAAGTTTTAGATTTATTGTCGGTTTAAGAGCTTCATGCGAGAACGAAAGGATGAATA
>NC_051412.1:34895979-34896434 GCF_015228065.2 Penaeus monodon
TTAGATGAACAGTTAAATCCTATAACAAAAACATAAGCTACATATTTGATAATACAATTTGGACAGCACTATAAACGCGAAACTCGAATATGAAAAACATATAAAAATATCAAACTACGCGCGTTTCCCCCGCACATATTTCTGCGCTTAAATGTATTCTGAAATATTTTTTAAAAAACATTTGTTTCTCTTTCAGACTGTCCCGACCCTTTCGAGCCGGTTGGCGTGGGATGTTACCATATTAGCATTGCACAACTCACCAGGTATGAGGCTCCAAGAGAAAAGCAAAGTATAAATTCCTTGTTGTATGTGTATTCAGGGGCACCGTAAGCACGGAGGCGGGAGCAGCACTGTACCTTAGTGAAAATGTCATTGTATGAGTACAGATTTGTATGAATATGATTTGACAATGGAGTGTGCTGTCTGGACCAGCTAGAGAAGGAATTATTAGTAAT
>NC_051412.1:34896609-34896982 GCF_015228065.2 Penaeus monodon
ATGCATATAATTGGAAGTCTTCCGTTGGTGCTGGGAAAGTGTGTTGTAAACAGGAAACCATGACATAAATTTAAACCTTTACAAAACACTCCTCCTTTTAGTACAGTGCGTCGTATCAAAGCATGGTTGAGGTCTTAATATGACAGCAAACACTCCAAGCAACAGAATGCTTGCTAATTTGCACAGCATTAATTCAGAGAAAGTTGCGAGAAAAATTGTTGCAAAATTCAAAGAGCCGCTGAACTCATGTTTGGATTTTTTTAGACCTTTTGTTTTTGTGTTATTAATAACTAGGACATTATGTTTTTGTTGAGTTTTCTGTTGATTCATATTTTTTTATGATAAGTGAAAATGTGCCCTTTTTGAGCTGCTG
>NC_051412.1:34897743-34898629 GCF_015228065.2 Penaeus monodon
CGATGCTCAGTAAATCATAATTGGTTGTCGACTTTTCAGCGATAATTTACCTAATAAAGAATAATTCCAACTCCCGTTAACTTCTTATTTTCTCTCTTTTTAAATCAAATCTTCGTAACTCCCTTGTTAACTCGTCAAAGCTGAAAAGTCTCCGATTAAGCTAGTTTTCCCGTTCATCCATAAAACGCAAGAACCAATGACAGTTTTTTTTCTACTTTGATAGACTGTATTTTATTTTTTTCACTTTATATCTTTCACTGAAGCTGGTATATCTTTCACAACACACAAACATTAACAGAATTTCTGCCATACCTTTAATATAGTCTATTGTTCTGTAGGGGATCTAATGCCGTTCTAAAACCATTTAAAGCTGTTGTGAAGATGCGCTTTCTATAGCTTTTGAATGAAGAAGTATCTAACGACGAAGAGCTTTTACGACATTATCTATATGAATTCCACTGTATTATTTACTTGTTTTATCTGTTTATTTACTTTCTCTTCATTTACCAACTTCTTTCTTTAATCATAGATTCCTTCATTTATTAATTGTCTCAGAGCGAAAGCCGAGGAGGAGTGCGCCAACCTAGCCCCAGATGGCAGCTCATCCAGCCTGGCTGTTCTCAGTGACTGCCATCAGCATGCTCTCTTGTGGAATCACATAAGTAAGTTGCTTACGTTCACTGCTCTATAGCAATGCATAACTTGGTGAAAACGTTAGATAAATTTGCCAATTAGTAGGACAGTTCTTTCGTTTTAACTTCATTTTACTTGTGATTGTGTCGATTGATGACAGGTGTTTCTCACTCTCTCTTCCTCCCTCCATTTATCGTTTTCTCTCTTCTTCCTTTTTTTTCTCACCGTCGCTCCCTACCTAATTCATCCCCTC
>NC_051412.1:34898887-34899237 GCF_015228065.2 Penaeus monodon
AGTGGGACTACTGGCTGGGCGGGAGTGACGCGGCGGCGGAGGGCGACTGGCGGTGGTCCACGGGCGACGAGGTGCTCCGCGGGGTCCCCTTCTGGTTCCCCGGCCAACCCAACGGCGGCGTCGAGGAGAACTATCTCTCGCTCTCCAAGAACGGCTACTTCGCGGACGAGGCGGGGACCATGCGCCAGGGCTATATATGCCAGCTGTTGTAAAAATAAGAGACAAGGAGAAAAAAAATGTATAGAAATAAATGAATGAAGAGAGATGAAAGTAGGGGTGTTAAGCTACGCCACTGATATGACTTGTTGCCAATATTGGTGGCAAATACACGCGACATTAGAGCTTGCGTG
>NC_051412.1:34899324-34899580 GCF_015228065.2 Penaeus monodon
ATGAAATGCGAGGGATACGTGCTTAAATAAAGGAAAGAAGTCTATTGAAAGGTCTTTTATATTATATTGTTTCTGCTGCATCCTTGGCAGAATCTCGATGCCGACTCTACAGGCTTTATAACAGGAGGAAAGGTGAAATTTTGTATCACGGTGATATTATATTTTGAAGTATCAGAAAGATGGAATGCAGGGAAAGAACAAGCATACATAAAGTAAAACAATATATTTTAATCAATAGATATCGACGTACGCAACG
>NC_051412.1:34901087-34901185 GCF_015228065.2 Penaeus monodon
TCCTTTCAAGCTGCTTAAAAGTACATGTTGAATTAGTTTCTTCAAGTACTGAAATTTTAAATAATGGTGAAATAAATGGCAGCCACCGAGACTGCACT
>NC_051412.1:34901383-34901566 GCF_015228065.2 Penaeus monodon
GCAAATAAAAGCCAAATATAGCGCGAAAATCCGATATCAGATTATCATTTAAACCTCAATATCATTACTTATATAATAGTTATATACAATCAATTTGTTATCATTATTTATCTAGAAAATTAACTTAACTGAAATGGGGGTATTGGCCCCTAGACTTATATGCGTGAAAATTTTGCTCAGAGA
>NC_051412.1:34902807-34902886 GCF_015228065.2 Penaeus monodon
CATCATTGCTTGTGAAATCGCGATAAGCTGAAGGCTGCATGGTGCAACAAACATCTTGAGAACACCTGTTGGTTTACGC
>NC_051412.1:34903593-34904640 GCF_015228065.2 Penaeus monodon
CACTATACACGAAGGTAAAATTATTCGCTCGTTTCCCCAAAGTCGTCGTTCCAGCGCACTATAAAAGGAATCGCGTCCGAACGATAAGGTTAGTAGCCTCGTCGTTATGAAGTCGTTCGTTTTGCTCGCCGTGGCTTTGTTGGCCGTGGCCAGGGCGCAAGTAGGTTAGTACTTACTAAACATTTAGAACCCTTATGACTTGGTACTTACACGATACTTAAAGACCGTTAGTACACAAGTGGGAGTTGGCGTTTGCAAAAAAGTTAGCACTTTGTAGAAGATAGAACAAATATTTCATACATAATTATCTTCCCATACAGGCGAAGGAACTTCCTAATTCTTTTTATTTCTTGGAAAACGGGTAACTTCCGCTTCCATTATGAGAACACACCGAGAGTGGATATACTCCTACGATTAGTATATGAGCCAACGATCCAATAGCTGTGCTGCGCTGTGCTGTACTGTAAATGAAGTCCAAATAAGCCCTTTGAGTGACAGAATTCTTGTGGCCCTGCATTTGAACATCGGGGAAACGTATTTCATAAACACAATACACATTACTACCTTTAGAAAATCTCAAAGAAAGATATATAAAAGAGTAAATTTTCCATTCACAGAGTTCTGTCCAGCTCCCTTCGTCACAATCGGCAGCGGGTGTTACTGGGTATCGACAGAGCAAGCCACATGGTAGGTGCTCGAGTGGGATTAAATCATGGAGATTGCATATGCGAGACTTGCGCTATGTTGCGTCATAAACACAAGTTGTTATTTTGAAGGTGCATAGATACATCGAGAAATTATTATATACATATTAAAATACATATGCGCGCATACATACGCGCAATAGACCTGTATACGTGTGTTTGTGTTCAGATGTATACAGGTGCCTGCAATATGGTACACCCCGTTTTCGGTGAATAGTAGAGGCGGCACTGTGTTTGTTTACATTCTCTTACTACAGTTTTCATGGCCTGGATTGCTATGATATAAAATCAGATAAGATCATTAGAGCATTACGCTAAGATTATACGTACGTTTATATTATTA
>NC_051412.1:34904766-34904887 GCF_015228065.2 Penaeus monodon
GTTGTAAGAAATGGAATCAAAATAATTTAAATGGAATTCAAATATTTCTCACACATAGAAAATACCTTTTCCTAGATAGATATGCACGTTTACATCGGTTATTGGAAAATTGTATAGTGAA
>NC_051412.1:34905568-34905923 GCF_015228065.2 Penaeus monodon
AATAAATGATTATAATTGTGTTTAAGTAACGACATACCCCCCCTCCCACCCCCATCAGGAGGGAGGCGCGGGAAGACTGCCTCTCCAACCCGATCGAGCTCGAGACGGACCTGGCGATGATCAGCGACTGCGAGGAACACCACCACTTCTGGAATTACGTCGCTTACACCCTTGGTAAGCGGGAAGGTTTTCCCTCTCCTCGCGAAGGGGAAGTGAAAGGTTGAATTATGGCAGGAGAGAAACTGTTTCTTGTCCCCGTGAATGAACTACAATTCAAAATTTCGTATATTCAGAATGAGTTTCAAACTTATCCCAAGCATGAGCTCGTGGTCAACAGTTCATAATATTATCAAAA
>NC_051412.1:34906430-34906815 GCF_015228065.2 Penaeus monodon
TACTGGCTGGGCGGCTACGACATCCTCGCGGAGGGCCAATGGAAGTGGCTGAACGGGCGTGACATGCCCATGGGCGCGCCCTTCTGGTACCCCGGCGAGCCGAGCGGCAACGAGGGCGAGAACTACCTGGCATTCACGAAGGAGGGACTCTTTGGTGACCAAAAGGAGGACGCCCTCCAGCACTACGTCTGCCAGGTGGTGCAGCTCAGGACCGACTAGGCGGCGCGGGGGATGCCACGGCGACGGCGGCGCGGGGGATGCCACGGCGACACGCGACCAAGGGAAGAGCAAAGAAAAGGAAAAACCAAGACGCACGAGAGGGATAACTGGGGAAAAAGAACCTTTTCGTTTTCATTTGTAATTTGCAGGATATGAGAAAGCAAGA
>NC_051412.1:34906954-34907242 GCF_015228065.2 Penaeus monodon
GAGAGAGATAGATATAGATATGGATATATACTTTTCTTACCTTCCCTTTATTAAAGTAGGGCCATGTACTCAATCTCAGTCTCACACCATAATCTGCGTTTCATTTCACCCGCTGATTAAAGACAGAAAAAAAAAAACGTTCAGACATTAAGAACTAAATGTTTATATTGGTATCCTGGGTTTGGATACATGTAGCTCACTTCCTTCTCTGTTTAGTTCCGGAAAATGTCTAATTTTGTCAACAAATGAGTTCTTTGATTCACTGTTGCTATTTTTCCCGTTAATCTT
>NC_051412.1:34907590-34907821 GCF_015228065.2 Penaeus monodon
TGAATAATATCATTTTTGATTTCACGACATCTTCGACATAGTTAAGGACTACCCTAAAAACAGTCTGTAACTTAAAGATTGTCGTGAAATTTGTCTATGACTCTACCTAAAGACTGTCATTACCGTATCCGTCAGACTCGTATTGTGCCATATTTCAAAGTAAACACGTAACTAGCGCTAACATTTACATCCTAATTAGTGGTAATCCGATGTGATACGACATAGAAGAAC
>NC_051412.1:34907874-34908120 GCF_015228065.2 Penaeus monodon
CTTATACACAGACCTGGCACCCTCTACGTTAGGTATCCTAGCATCAGCTGTTAGGGGACGCGGGGCCATGGTGTTTCTCGAACAGAAACAGTAAACACGGAGGAAACGGGCCTATTATCGTTTGGCAGCACATAAAAAAACAGTCATGCAAGTTTTCTATAACATTACTGATGCTGAGTTATCATCAACAAAATTAAAATCGCATTATTGTTGTCAGCACTTCGTGGGGACATTTTATAAAGTCCT
>NC_051412.1:34909385-34909605 GCF_015228065.2 Penaeus monodon
CCTTCTTCGACGAAAAAGTTGCCAGAACAGTTATTCTCCTTAAGCAGTTCGTACTCTCGTGTAAATTACGTAGAAACTAGATGTTTGAATTAATTTCATTGGTTCATCGTTATTTCAGGGTTCATTTGTACTCATTTCAGAACAGCTGATTTAGCCCGGGGGTTGGGGGTGAAGGGGGGGGGGGGTCGGAAGAGACTAATGCGTTGTTAATTTTTTATAT
>NC_051412.1:34909655-34910236 GCF_015228065.2 Penaeus monodon
TTTGTAATTGTTGATGCTATTATAAACAGTAATAGCTAATGAACTACATAAAAAAGGAAAACAAGAAACTTCGTAGCGACAAACATACTTGGAGGCTGTTTAATATTCAAACTGAATCACTTGAATCGTCCATTGTCTGTACAAGAGAAGTCTAAAATGTTTTATACTAGAGCAGATGTCCTCATTACCACCACCACTGCCTATTTATATCTATCTCATATAAATCATTATATCCATCTTCATCATTATCATTTCTTTACCATTGTAGTCCTGATTTCTCCACATCGCTCTACAGGTCATTGAAATATTTCCGATGTTCGTAGCCCATACAGGCCTTTAAACCTCCGGCGTTCAGACAACTCAGATAACTGACTGCAACCTTGAATTTCTGATCGTCTTGTAGTCCTGCTGTAGGCGGGGAAGACGTCTTGCATGAAAGGGAAAGCTGTAGGAGATCGTCTTGGAGTGTCTTGTCATGGGAGACATTTCGAAAGAATGCCTCCACGTTTTCGAACTGTATTGTGCCGTCTTCTTTGAGCTGCAAGGAAGTTGAACGTAGCGAGACACGAGCGATAAAACAA
>NC_051412.1:34910263-34911161 GCF_015228065.2 Penaeus monodon
AATCAAACGAGAAAATAACATGTATCCAATATCTATCAAAGGTTTAAAATATATTAGATACATGATTAAGGATGGTAAATGTTAGATTGATGGATACGGGCATACGCAACGTTAGAGAAATGCTACGAGCTTAAATAAAAGACGGAAGGTTTCAGGTATAAAGACACCTTACCTCCACCAGGCGGCTTTGTAGCTAAAGTCCCATGCTATTTGAAATACTTACATACTAAAAGAATAAATAGAAACTATAAATTACATCTGTAATCAACGGATAAAATATAATTCATAGAATATTTATCTAAAATGTAAGAAGAAATTTCATGGACTTACCAGATCCCATGCTTTCATGTTACACATCTGAAGACCGACTGAAGGGTTGGGGGGCATCTTCATTATATTCTGGAAAGAAGATACAGTTTGAAGAGTACTGATAATCCGTAATAATATCTGAAAATAAACTTTCTGCCGTTACGATTCAGAGAAATTGCAGCATGCATTGTACCATAAGGAGTTGTACATAGCTTTATTCCCGCATGAAATTTACAATTGGCTTCCTTTCACACTGTAGTGAACCATACGCTTTTCCCAACTTACGCAAATGTAATATATGCATGGTTATACATTAAATACTACATGAACATTATATTACATGCCTGCACTATAGGGTCACGATTATAATCACACCAAACTCTCTCTAAACGATAACAACGCAACGCCAGACTATACCCCCCGCCCCACACAGAGTAAAACCAAGCTCACTACACACTATAGCAACACAATCAACCACATGGTTACTCACCCTCCTGCTGCGGGCGTGTTGGCTCGCGGGCTGCGGTTCCTGTGAAAGATAACCATAATTTGCTAATTATATCTTTAAATCTATTAATTTGCAACTTCC
>NC_051412.1:34911330-34911432 GCF_015228065.2 Penaeus monodon
CGCTAATACCAACCAGTTTCTGAAGACATTCCTGACCAAGGCGAACCCCCTTCCTCTGCATCTGAACAGCTAATTCTTCGCCCAGACAACTTTTCATCACCT
>NC_051412.1:34915002-34915358 GCF_015228065.2 Penaeus monodon
CTTAATATTAGTAACGCGTATTAATTTAATCACAGGTTTCAGCTCAGGTTTAGCACTCTGATTAAATCGCTTGAGAGACACCTCACACGTCAATGCATCTCAGAGTTTGTTAAATAATAGTAAATTTAATTCATGTAGGGAATCGTCTGCATTTTTCTGAATGATAGAGGTAAGGGCAACATATAATGACATAAGGAGGTGATTAAACTCTGCTAAATATTAAAGTGCATTTTTGAATATTTGCAAACTCAGAGGTAAAAAACATTCAAAACCTAAAACGAATACAGTTACACATGTTGAATAATCTAATTGCAACATTTACGACAACGTTATTCTTGAAATAAAAATTATATTAA
>NC_051412.1:34915403-34916179 GCF_015228065.2 Penaeus monodon
AGTAAACCGTCAAGGGCATGAAAGATATCCTTGACTGTGACGAGCAACAATATCAACGCATTTCCTGCAAGATTTCCAAACTGAATTACCATAAAATACAAATTAGTTAACGTCGATTGGGTATCAGATACGTCTATGCATGTCTAGATCGTTGTATGAATCGTGAAATATGACCTTTGCTTGTGTATATGAATATGCTCAGCAACTTATATACTGAGCACAGTCATATCCATTACGCCGAGAGATTTCTCTTGAGATGAAATACACACGTTATTGTGTGTTTGTGTTCAGAGTTCCCATCGGCAAGTCTTACCGCGAAGCTGATGTAGTCGTTTGCTGTTTGCCAGACCTCGAGGCAGAGACCGGGGAGAAGACACACGGCCGCCACCAGAAACAGCGCCAGGGCATACTTCATGGTCGTCTGGAAGAGGGAAGGGATAGAATTTAGTTCGTTAATGATAATGGGCACCATATGAAGGCATTCGCACGGAAGCACGGCCGCGCACAAGAGTCTGTGGTACTGTCAGCGTTGCCACCCCTGTGTGTGGTTGGGGTTCGGAGTTTTGAAGCACGGCTGGGGAAAGGAGTCGAGACCCTGTGAAACAGGTGGCAGGCATTTTGGTTAAATAAAGCTAAGCTTAAAAAAAGAAAAGAAAAAGTCATAGTGACGTAGCTAGACATTTGGAGGGGTCATGTCCCTTCATAAAAAAACAACATACATGTCATTAATAAATATGACATGAAAACAAATGTTTTCTTATTTGAATATGAAATTC
>NC_051412.1:34916329-34916573 GCF_015228065.2 Penaeus monodon
GTATGTATGATGATTAATATTATTATAATATAAATTAACTACACAATCCACTTCTTCTGTGTAAAGATTATACAAAAAAAAACGTATCTCTCTGGGCATTCACACTTACATATTTCCACACTTCACTCGAAACTGCTTATACGGGAGGTTGCGGGGTCAAAATGATCAGCTTTCTAGCAACAGGTAACTAAATTTGGCCTCTTTGTCTTCCTTCTTGCGTTAATACATGGTGGTATTACATCAG
>NC_051412.1:34916926-34917102 GCF_015228065.2 Penaeus monodon
GACAGCGGTAATGATTTTGTTATCATTTCCCATATCAGTTGCCCATTAAACTATCCGTTTTCTTTTAGTTAATAATGTAACGTTAGCATTCGTGAAGAGACGAATATAATAATAAAACTATTCCAATGATTAAAACAGAAAATGGCAGTGACAATATTACAGCTGGGGAGAACAAC
>NC_051412.1:34917134-34917985 GCF_015228065.2 Penaeus monodon
CCATATGTACCTATCCGATATCAGACATTTCCTTTCAACGCCCAAAATGTGCATAGTATCGTTAGGAACTCTTGCACCAATTTTTGTACATAAAATTGTGAACAAACCTGCTATGTTGTTCGACAGAAGGAAGCCGTGTTGCGCGACAGAAAATGGCTGTGTTGCAGATCAGAAGGCGACTGTGTTGCGCCACAGAAAATGGCTGTGTTGCACATCAGAAAACGACTGTGTTGCGCCACAGAAAATGGCTGTGTTGCACATCAGAAAGCGACTGTGTTGCGCCACAGAAAATGGCTGTGATGTGCGAGAGAAAACAGGACGATAGCGTGCGGCGAATATATGCAAATCATGATGAAGACATCGAGTCCTATTCCTCTCAGTGTGCATGCGGAATGGTATGTGATTAACCCGACTCGCAAAAACCGACGCATAACACCAGTGAACGTTCGGGAGTTTGACCTTGGTCCGGTCTATCCAAGCGTTTGTTTTACGATATTACGTTCGCACGTCTGCACGCGACAAGTTCCCCTGGGTTGTTTACGTGTTTATTCTATCCCACGTGTCTTCTGGTGTTCATTTACTCACTAAAAATCCCCTTTGCCCCATCCTTCCTCTTTCTCCACCTGATATGGGTGTTACCCGCCTTACCTGCTGGGCCGGTCTTCACTCCCTTGGGCGCCAGTGCTTCGATTCTACGAAACTTCTTATCCCAGTCAGGCACCGAAGTGGCAACGCTGACTGTACTGTGAAATTCTGTTCGCGATTGTATTTACATTGCTCGCAGTATATGAGTAGTTTTAGAAAAGTACAGGCAGCTAGATACTGACACATACGTTGGTGCATACAGGTAT
>NC_051412.1:34918122-34918916 GCF_015228065.2 Penaeus monodon
ATCTACATACCTTATTAAATGAAGGTGTCTGTCAGAAAAGCTGCGTCTCTCTCTTGTGGTCTTGGTTGGAGTTAGAGGAGATCAAGACAAGGATATGGGACCCAAGACAAGGGTTGCCATGCTTTAGTGACATAGAACGTTTTTTTTTCGTTACTTTACCATATTTTCCTGTGATAAAGAAAATGCACAATGAAGAACTGAAATCTTGTTTGAATTATAAACTGGGGAAGTCATGTTCAGTTTTCCTATTCTTTCGATGTTCTTGCGATTTGTAAACAAAATTCGGTATCCCAGTATTCCATGGAGCTAGGACAGGCCATCCGTGGCGACGTCAACGCGAGCACCACTATTATTATCTTGCATTCTGTGTTTCGTATTTAATTCTAGGAGAAAAAAATAAAGGTTCGTTCAATTTTATGTTGTTGCTTCTGATTTCCCTGAACATGGGTATTGCGTTGACGCGTGCAAGGTAAAATGTTGATGACGCACGTAATGAATTAACTGCCAACGGCGTGTATTTACAGTCTAATAATATGGAAGTACCATCTAGGTTTCAGTATTTTCAGTATGATTACTTTTAAGTGTTCGTTGTCAAACTTTTAATGTTATGTTCAGTATCGTTCATATTACTATATCGATGTAGGTTCCCCCAAAAATCGAAACCTTCCAGGCAAGTGGCGACTGGTAAGGAGTTCGTTCTGGCTGACGGATAAGCAGACGCTGAGACGAAGTCGCTCTTGCATACCTTTCCTATTCTCAGCCGGAAAGACTGCCATTCGTCATTCGGATGTGGT
>NC_051412.1:34919108-34919791 GCF_015228065.2 Penaeus monodon
TTTCCCCACTCTTCCGGACGAAGACAGGGCAGACAGGAACACAGAGCCACATCCAAAGTTCTCTTTTTAGCGGCTGTTAATTTTCGCAATGTGAAGCACAGGATTAGTTCGATCCCGAGTTCTGAAAAGTTGGTGCCTGGTTGTTGTTTGCTGAGCACTACATGGCTTCAACTTAGATTGGTGTTTATAATATTTTATATTAGATTGGTGTTTATAATATGTTCAATATAATTACATCCTACACACAATAAAATCCCCTTCCGACAGTCCTTCCCAAAAAATATCTTCAAGGATCCCTTCAAGAAAATCTTTTAAAGGTTTGTTTTTATTGCTAAAGGCTGGCCGCGTAATAAAAAAGTTTTCGCCACAGACAAACAGAATCTAACAGAATTAACATTACAAAATACGCGATAAAAAAAAAAAACACCTTCTTAAGAACTCTTCTTTTAATAGAAACTTAACATTATTCCAGCACAAAATAAATTTTGAACAAATAAGGATTAGTGAAATAAAGAGATTTTTAAAATATTTATTGGACAATTTCCATAGGAAGAAAAATAGTATTTTTAGAGCACGATGTTGAATAATTTCATCTTTGGTAAGTTTACAGTATGGCGTTGCCCTTTGAGACTGAAGGAAGGTTTAATCAGAAAAAGTAGATATATCCTCTGCACAATTTAATA
>NC_051412.1:34920408-34920826 GCF_015228065.2 Penaeus monodon
TGCATAATACATTAAAACAGTATAATATTACAAAAGAGGAATATTTTATTTTAAAAGTAAATATAACGACTCGGCCTTTTGTAAAAAAAACAACATTGTCCATATTGAAAACAAAATTACTTGAAGATATATCCAAACTGGAAACAAATACGTGATATTTGTGAAAGGGAATACAAACCATAATACTGCATATTTGTAATGGAGAAAATGCATGCATGAGATCTAAAAATATAGTTTGTAATCTAACATATGAATGACCCTGGTACTTTCAGGAGGTATAGAGTATATTTCAAAAGTGCCACTAAATGTTAATGGATACATAGACAGTCTATGAGATATAATATATTTCCTTTTTCATACATTTTCTTGATAGTAAAAGCCTCTTCATATTAGAGGAGATTGAAATGATAAACTAGAA
>NC_051412.1:34921023-34921147 GCF_015228065.2 Penaeus monodon
CTCTCTCCATAAACTTGTAGGCGATTTGAGTGACGCCAAAAGCAGAAAGCCGTCGGCCCAAAAAGACTGTACCACGAGACCACAAAAGAAATTATTTTTTTCCGATGGCACAGGATTATAAATA
>NC_051412.1:34921824-34922089 GCF_015228065.2 Penaeus monodon
GCATTAGGAGACAACAGATACAATTTCAAAACAGTCCTAAAAGCTGAATCGCGTCTCCTACAAATCTTTTCCTAGCCGTTCAATCTCATCCAGAACGAAGTCCATGTCAGCTGACGTAGGAACAGGCACGCAGGTGTTGGTCATGCGGAAAAAATTCACGAGATTCTTGTTCTCTATTGGTTGATATCCGACCATGAGAGTGCCTGATTGCACCATTCGCGTCTTGACACGTGGCGCGACCTGATTGGAGGAAAAGTGCGGGAAA
>NC_051412.1:34922520-34922699 GCF_015228065.2 Penaeus monodon
TAACCTTTCCCAGCTTCTCCCACCACCCCGGCGTCTCTTCTTGGCCCCTGAGGCTCTCTGGGACGAACCAGAAGCAGGTGTTGGCGCACTGAGCGGCTGGGATCACCTGTCGGAAACCGGGCCTGAGGGCTACCTGCTCGCTGAGGTACCTGTAATGGCAGGCCACGTGAGTACAGGGT
>NC_051412.1:34923350-34924137 GCF_015228065.2 Penaeus monodon
AAGGGAAAAAGAATAGAGTCAGAGCGAAGATAATGCTCACACAGGTATTAATCCTTAATGCATACCCGCCCACATGCACCCCTACGAGCCCCCTCTGTACGCAAGCCACAAACCCTTACGCAGCAGCATCGAAGGCCGCCTCGATCCTCCTCGCGATCTCATCCAAGCCATGAACACTGAGGATGAAGTACAGCTTGAACACGTCCACTTTTCTGCCGCACTGGAAGTTCTTGTCACCCACGTCGTAGCCCACGTCGTAGAACTTGTCTTGCTGGAAGAGATACGACGCCCGCGTGGAGTGGCACGCGTCGAGGAGACCCTGCGGGGTGGAAGGGGTGGGTAGGCGAGGGTGAGAGGCGGGTGCGGGGTCAAAGAGAAATAGATCGGCGAGGATATCTCTCTAATATCAGTTAATGTGCGAGGTTAAAGGAAAGTAAGAATGATGAAGAAATTTCTCTGTGATCACTTATCTTGCGGGCTTAAGGAGACATAGATCGATTAAGAAACCTCTTTATCATTAATCAACTTGCGAGGTTAAAGGGGAATAGATCAATGAGAAAATATCTCAGTTATCAATCAACGTGCTACTATATAATATAGATAGATACATAAATAACCATACGTGTGTATTTATGAATTTATAATCAACTCTCCACCATGTAAATTACCTGGTGGCGAGTGAGGAACACGGAACACTGTAGAGGAACACACAGCATCTTGTGAGGATTCCACGCGATCGAGTCAGCCCTGAAGAAGAGGGCGCGGAGACAAAAGATGATAAATGAGG
>NC_051412.1:34924456-34924571 GCF_015228065.2 Penaeus monodon
CGCCAGAAAAACAGTAAATATGAATATGAATCTATTAAAATAGTAACAAAAAACATACATAAGATACAGAATATAACAGAAAAAAAACGCAATGGTAAATATGAAAAATGATACA
>NC_051412.1:34924879-34925051 GCF_015228065.2 Penaeus monodon
CACAAGTAAACATCACAGATTATTCAGTAATTAGAGAGAATGAATTACCTTTGAATTCCATAGAGATAATGTTTTAGCTTATCCGAAAATATAGCAGAGCCTCCAACACACGCCTGGAATGTAAATAAGGACTACTGGGTTATCTTTATTTGTAGATTTATTCGTGAAATTA
>NC_051412.1:34926574-34926969 GCF_015228065.2 Penaeus monodon
ATCAGCGTGCAGCCAGAGTCCCTCCTGATTACAGACGTCGGCGAGTTCCTTCAGCGGGTCGTAAGCCCCAAGAACCGTACTCCCGCAGGTGGCGCAGACGAAGAAGGGCTCCTTGCCCTCGTCTCGTACTCGCTTCACGGCCTTCTTCAGCTCCTGCGGGATCATGCGCCCTAAGGAATCTGTCTTGACCTGTACGACGTTATCTAGGCCTAAGCCCATGGTGACGGCGGCCTTCTTGATCGAGTAGTGGCTCTGGAATCGAGGTTGGGTGTTAGTGGCGAGTTTGGCGTGTTTGGCGAGTTTAGTAGATTGGTTAGTTTGGCGTGTTTGGCGGGTTTAGGGGCTTGGTGAGTTTGGCGAGATTTTCGGGTTTGGCGGGTCTTTCGTTTATTGGC
>NC_051412.1:34927291-34927518 GCF_015228065.2 Penaeus monodon
CAGGTCACGTGGTCTCCCTCACCTGGTCTGAAGTGAAGGCGACGAGGGGTTTCAGGGTAAAAATTCCCGACTGCTTGCTTTCAGGGTGAAGTTTGTATCTCGCCAAAAGCATGGCGTGTAAGTTGCTAATGCTGCCACCTGCGGGAAGTTGAAAGAAGTAGGTTGCAATTGATTGGAAAGTTGTGTGTGGAGTATTTTGGTCTCTTTCTTTCATTTTTTTTTTTAAA
>NC_051412.1:34927549-34927626 GCF_015228065.2 Penaeus monodon
TAAAGCATCCTTCATAATTCTTTCTCTTTCATTTTTTTCCGTTTCTAACTCCTCATTTTATCCACTTTGTCCAATTC
>NC_051412.1:34928134-34928297 GCF_015228065.2 Penaeus monodon
ACCCGGAGCGAAGATGCCATCCGCCTTTTCCAAGCCGAACATCGATCCCAACTTGGCGAGGACGAAGCGCTCCATGAGAATGAACACGGGAGACACTTCGTAGGTGACTCTGCGGATAAAGAGAGAGAGAGAGAAAAGTATATTATTGTTTTTGTTGAATGAG
>NC_051412.1:34928505-34928660 GCF_015228065.2 Penaeus monodon
AGTGTGTATATAGGTTTTGTTGAATGAGAAGAGAGAGAGAGAAAAGTGTGTATATATTTTTTGTTGAAGGAAGAGAGAGAGAGAAAAGTGTGTATATTGTTTTTGTTGAATGAGGAGAGAGAGAGAGAAAAGTGTGTATATATTTTTTGTTGAAG
>NC_051412.1:34928681-34929288 GCF_015228065.2 Penaeus monodon
AAAGTGTATATATGTTTTTTGTTGAATGAGGAGAGAGAGAGAAAAGTGTATATATAGCTTTTATTGAATGGAGAGAGATAGAGAGAGAAGTGTGTATTTATAGCTTTTTTTATTGAATGAGGAGAGAAAAGTGTATATATAGTTTTTATTGAATGAGGAGAGAGAAAAAAAGTGTACGAATAGTTTTTATTGAATGAGGAGAGAGAGAGAAAAGAGCATATATAGTTTTTTATTAAATGAGGAGAGAGAAAAAAAGTGTACGTATAGTTTTTACTGAATGGGGAGAGAGAGAAAAGTGTATATATAGTTTTTATTGGACATTGTACTCTAATTTTGGTTTATGACCTGGAGTGACTATGGTGGCTTTGTTTATTCTTGAGTAAGCTGAAAATGGTTATTAAGCTTATCATGAGATGAATTTGTTATGATAAAGCAAAGATTTTTTTTGTATTAAATAGTTATTGGTTATTGTGTTTTTATTAGACAAATTTGACTTCAAATGTAGGCTAAAAATCTAAAAATCTATTTCAATTAAATGATGGTTATTATTAGATAAATCTAATTTACAATTGTGATTTTACTACGTAAGCGACCATGGAGGTGTGTG
>NC_051412.1:34929357-34929968 GCF_015228065.2 Penaeus monodon
AACATCGATATGGCTACAGTTAATTGGCTGTTAGTTATTTTAGATATTATTAAATAAAGGTTGAATCATAATCGCGAACCGGATTTTAATGCGAAAATGTAAACAAATATCAGTACAGATAATGATGAAGTTTCTTGATCCATTTCCTTCTGCACGGTCTGGGAAACGAAGCAGTTGCGTCCAGAACTTGTAGGATCCTTTTCATCTTTCTTTTCTGTAGTTCGTTATTTATTTACTTGTTTACCTCCCTATTTTTAGAGAGGGGCGCGGCTTCATCGTATGACGTCAGATATCGACCGACACTGACCCTTGTAAACCGTATATCTTTCAGCTGGCGTCTATTTTACGATTGAGCCAATATAACGAACGTATTTTAGTATTGAGTATCGTATGAATTTTGAGGCTAACTCACTGGTAATGCAAGTTTATAGAAAATCCATTGATAAATATGTAGTCAAATAGTTTTTTTTTATATATGTTAGTCTATTTCCAGAAGGTTTCACACTTAATATCATTACTTTACCGTAACATCTGTTTTGTTTCTCATCAAGGAGTGCATAATTATTCTCAGAAGACATAAACTGCCACAATAAGATCCTCTATTACTAGAC
>NC_051412.1:34929990-34930149 GCF_015228065.2 Penaeus monodon
TTTTATATTCGAGACTAGGCTAAACGATCAGTAACAAAGGGATTATTTATTTAGAATGAAAGGATGAACCCACTGACTACTTTTTTAAAGGGCAAAGTCAAACAAAAGTGCGTGGATACTGAGTCAATTCAAGCAAGGGCCGTTGTTAAGGAGTGCCAC
>NC_051412.1:34930594-34930765 GCF_015228065.2 Penaeus monodon
GTCAGTATTAATATCATTGCCATCATTACCTTTATCAATTTCATTGCTATAGTAAACGAGTAATTAACATAATCAGTAATCAACGACCTAGGCAGTGTATGGCATGAATCAGGCTCTGTAGCGTAATTAAAATAGTTCTAGATTTAAGTGATATTTGCGTTTCATGGATTT
>NC_051412.1:34931317-34931532 GCF_015228065.2 Penaeus monodon
TCATCTGTGTCACATATACATGCCAACGTACACATACGTACATACATATTTGTAGAGGTGAAAGAATGAGTGATTCTGAGAAGGAAATCTAAGCACATACGTTTTTTGCTTTGTTAATTCAAGTTTCAAGTATATTCTAGATATTAGGGACATACAAATCTTGGTGGATATGAGTGGATATCCAAATCTGCATCCGTATAGCTTTGAATATCCGC
>NC_051412.1:34933741-34934696 GCF_015228065.2 Penaeus monodon
CCACCAATATCCAGTATTAGTTTTCCGCACACACGCACTCCACAAACATGGCATTCCAGCGAATGACTACCATGGCAACCATACCTAATTTAGACGCGTAATCAAAGGAAGTAAAAAGGTGAATAATAACGCATATGCAAAATAGGATGACTTTTGCTTGCTTAAAGATAAAGCTAACATATTGACACTAAGCCCGTCTTCGTAATTTACTCTCATCTCAGCTAATTAAATTCTCATTTATGCTTTGTGGAAGACTAAAAGCTACTATAGAGATAATGGAACAATTAGGGCAATTTATTTTGTGAAAGGAGTTGATATCGACAGAAAAGGGTTACGTTTGCGCGGCCCAGGGAGCGCGCGTGACGTAGATGCCTGTGTATTGACGATTCTCAGCCCCGAACACTTTATTCTCTTAGCTGGCTTAACATTTATTACACCTTTCAATAACTGCTGTAACATAAGATGAAAAAACATTAGGCTGGAACATATAGGTGGCAACGAGCTACCTCGAACTGAGAATTAAATCAACAGACAAGCGCCATGCACAAAACATGCAGGTAAACAGGCACCCGGACGAAATTGAAACCCCTAGCGTTGGGAGGCTAAACAAAACATGTGTACATAAAACCCCTCGACGAAACAACAAAAGGTCAAGCTCACCTGCGGTAGAAAAAAAATCGGTGGTATTTAAACCAAATCAAACCAATGTCCTTGTTTTAGTCGACAATTTCCAGCAGTGACAATCGCCTACGTGTTTCCTTGCTCTCTGTGGCTACGGTGACTTTTGCAACATACCTGAGGAAGTCGGAGGCTTTGCACCCACACTGCGCACCCGCCGGCCGTGGAGTGTCTCGTGGCTCTCCCGCCCAGCTGCCTTGCCCGGGGAGAGCGATAGTCATGCATGATTTAATACGTCTGTGCGCGATGACGGACTACTACTACAGTTTGTTTTACA
>NC_051412.1:34934870-34935419 GCF_015228065.2 Penaeus monodon
AATTCTTGTACGTGTCTGCTTGATTTAACATAGGTTATCTGATGAATTCTCTTATTTCTCTAAATTGCCTAAATTTCTTAGCGATATGAACTAGATTCATCGGATATGCAGAACCTGAAACTGAAACTGAAACTGGATATATCCTGCTATGCCAATGCTGTTCTTTGTCACATTCACTTCGGAATTTTAAACGTCCTTTCTTCAAAATGAAAAAAAAGTATGATACATTAAAGAAAAAAGAATGATATCTGCCTTTTATGATACATTTGCAACGTCACACTGAGATTATCGGAAAGTCGAGATTACGAAATATAATCAGTAGTATTAACATAACCATAAAAGTCTACTTCCCGGTACTGAAAATGCATTCCTTTTGCTTAAAGTTTGTTTAAGGGAGATGAGCCCTATGGTGATTGATTTCCATTTCTTATGGTGATTGATTTCCATTTCTTATGGTGATTGATTTCCATTTCTTATGGTGATTGATTTCCATTTCTTATGTCTTGCTATGTCCTTTATGGTTAATCACTATGGTGTAGGAAAAATAGA
>NC_051412.1:34936367-34936611 GCF_015228065.2 Penaeus monodon
GTTCTTGTCCTTAGTTTTGTTTGATTAGCTGCTGTTTTATATTTTATATGTATATTCGTATTCTGTGCTTGTGTAAATATTTATCCTCTCTGTCACATACCTTGTTCTTTTAGTGTTAGTGTGTTTTTGAAATATATTATTCCATAAATTGTAACCAAATAACCGTTTATAAATGTTCCCAATTATACATGCAATCTGCACTTTTGAAATACATTTTGAAAAATAAAACTAGTCGGGAACAGTT
>NC_051412.1:34937028-34937105 GCF_015228065.2 Penaeus monodon
GGGGTCAAAGGCAGTTCTGAGACCTCTAGCAAAACGTCTAAACTACCGGTAATTTGGCCTGTTATCGCTTTTTTTTT
>NC_051412.1:34938148-34939087 GCF_015228065.2 Penaeus monodon
TTGTGTGCAAGTTCACGACCAGAAGCAAAACGAAGAACAGCGGAACAACTAAACCAACAAGGTTATTGAATAACTTATCTCGGCGGTTTATCTCGCGATGCCTCCCTATAGAATGTGCTTATCATCGTGAATAACCCTACGTGATAATTTTCTAACTTCTCTTTTATATTTAACAAATTTAGTCAGACCAAATACATCTACCTCTTTTCTAACTACGATTTAAAAAGATATATTATTGACAAAGTATGGATTAAAAAGACACCTTCTGATCAATTAGCCATCGTTTTTTTATTCCATCTCAGGCGTGGCCAGCAAAATACAGTGACCTTGGCAGCGTGGAGGGGCACAGGGCCATAGTGAGGGAGGTACAGTGTCTGTCCGAGATTGGAGTGTCCCAGACCTGTCTACCGGCAGCCGGCTGAATTTCCACCATAGAAATCGTTTGTATGTCTATACTAGTGCACGCTTGCTTGCTATTTAACACACCTTTACCAGTATGCTTTTGCAATATCTAACAAGGAACACTAACGCAGCTGGTGTTATTGTCAGAAAACTTTTAACACAGCAGATCTGTGGGCGAAGTGTTGCCAACTGTCGCATGATGAGCGCCTCTGCCGAGAGCAATGTTATCAAAGAAAACGGATGGGAAGAGGGGACACTCCTCCAAAAAGTAATGGAGTTGGTGAAGCAAGAAAATTTGGCGTCCGGGATGGAAAGCTCGAAGAAAGTGATAGAATTCCAACATCCAAAAGATCTTGAGGTGAGATGGATTTTCTCAGAATTATCTTTTATGCTGGTTTGCTAAGGCTGAGTTATATATACAACGATGTATTTGGCTGTATTAAAAAAAATCTGATAAAGTAAATCATGTAGATTAAGAGAGGAAATATAAACACACTACTTACATTATGCAAAATGATAAAGTAAGAATAATACCCC
>NC_051412.1:34939229-34939698 GCF_015228065.2 Penaeus monodon
TTCACTCCGAAACCAACAAAGAATGAGTTGGAGACAGGACAGACAGTGGAAAATTCCACCGCGCTTTGCATTTTTTTTCTCCGTTCACCATCCATTATCATGAATCATAGTTGGTCCTCACTCTTTATTGCATTTTCTCTTAGTCATCCCAATCTTGTATTCTTCATCTTTCATAAACCGCTTTGAAGACTGCCATTAACTTAACCACTAACTATTCCAACAGAAAATTCTACAGCTGGGCCTCACTCGCGAGGGTCTCTCGTTCGCCCAGATTGAAGAACTGCTGAAAAAGGTCGTGAAATACAGCGTCAAAACACAACACCCGCATTTCTACAACCAGCAGTACGGCGGCATTGACGAAGTGGCACTAACGGGGGCTTGGCTCACGGACGCTCTCAACACCAACCAGTGAGTGACCGTCGGGAGAGCACTCACATTCCCGATAAAATAATGCGTGTGTGATATATGG
>NC_051412.1:34941182-34941389 GCF_015228065.2 Penaeus monodon
TTGAAATATAGTAACTCCCTCCACCAACAGACACACGTACGAGGTCGCTCCGGTGTTCATCCTGATGGAACGTTTCATCGTCCAGCACATGATTTCTCTCTTTGGCTGGCCAGAGGGTGACGGTATATTTTCCGGAGGTGAGGAAGTTTGGGCCGAAATTCGTATTTTGTCTGTCTGTGTGGTTAAGCGGATGGGTGGGTTAAAAGG
>NC_051412.1:34941978-34942260 GCF_015228065.2 Penaeus monodon
AACCATGATTATGATGAATAAACATATCAATTATGATTGATGTCTGTGTTATCAGCAGCAACCGTAAAAACAGTCAAATTCGTCATCATAATACATTTATCTATTTTTCCGATCTATTTGATTCTTGTTTCATTGTTTTCTATACATTTTTTTCTTTTAGGTGGAAGCATGAGTAACATGTATGGAATGCTGCTGGCCAGATACCGTCTTTACCCTGATGTCAAACGGACCGGGGTGTTCGGCAAGAAGCCTCTCGTACTCTTTACTTCAGACCAGGTAACA
>NC_051412.1:34942446-34944050 GCF_015228065.2 Penaeus monodon
TGCATACACATACTACACGCGCGCGCGCGTGCTTGTGTGTGTTTCTCTTTGACTTGTACAAAAGAAACCACTCTTTCACTGATATACGATCAACTTTTTGACATGTCCGGTATCGATCAATCAAAATTACCACATAAACCTGACTTCCGTCCCACCACATAACCCTATACATACCTTCATCACATAAATCAGACTTCCATCCACAGTCAAACCATCATCACACCAGGTCTTCATTACATAAGCCAGATCATAACATAAATTAGACCTCCATTATATAAGCCAAACTCGCATGCACAAGACACACAAGACTTTTCCGTCACACGAATGAGACGTACGGTGTTCGTGTATTTCTGGCGAAGATAAAATCGTCTCATAAGCCAGAACATAATATAAGTCAGATATAACATGAGTTAGACCTTCACATAGCTAGACCAAAATTACATCAACCAGACCTTCATCACTTAAGCCAGATCATCACGCTAGCCACATCTTCACATAAACATTATCTTTAATGAATAAACCAGACCTTCATCACTCAAATAAGATAATTATATAAAAAAAAAACATCACATAAGTCAGACCTTCACATAATTTGTCACTTATATCACATAAGAATGACTTTCAGATTTCCATCACTTAAAGCAGACATTCATTCATTCAGACTATCATGACACAAGCAAGGGCCTTGCCACACAAACCACAAAAACAAAAAACTGTTCCAAACAGTAAGTGTCAAGTAACACCACCCTTCTTTTCCCCAACAGAGCCATTACTCATTCTCCAAAGGGGCTGCGGTGATGGGTATCGGCATGGACAATGTGATTTCTGTGGCCACTGACTCCTGTGGCCGGATGCTACCTCAGGCTCTCCGAGAGGAGGTGGCCAAAGCAAGAGCCAGAGGAGGAGAACCTTTCTTTGTCAATGCATCTGCTGGAACCACTGTCCTTGGCTCCTTTGATCCCTATGAGGATATTGCTGATGTGTGCCAAGAAGAGGGTCTATGGATGCATATTGATGTAACTATTTCCCATTAAATGTTCTTGTGGTCACTGTGCAATTATGAAGTACACTTTTTTCATAAAAAGATTCCTCATATTTTCTTTTCTGGATGACTAATCTCTGTGTTTTTTGTCTTTAATTTTTTTTTATTTCCAGGCCTGCTGGGGAGGAAGTGTCATTCTCTCAAAGACTCACCGTCACAATCTGAATGGCATAGAGAGGTGACAAATCAAATAGCTGGGGAAATAAGTATCACTATTCTTCTCAAGAAATTGACTTAACTTGTTTTAGTACATAAGCAATTTGTAGGTTTCTGAAATGAACTTTGAATTGGTGTAAATGGTCACTGTACACTGAAACAAAGTCATGAAATTTATGTACATAAATAATAATTTCTGCCATGTAACATCCATTAGTGATAAAGCTTACATTCAAATATTATAAATTAAAATATCTGCTTATCCATCTGACTTGAAAGATGCTGAGATCTAAGACTAATTTCAGGGCAGATTCTGTTTCGTGGAATCCACACAAGATGGTTGGGACAACATTGCAGTGCTCACCATTTTTTGTGAGGCATAAAGTAAGCCATTAAAATGTGAACA
>NC_051412.1:34944074-34945270 GCF_015228065.2 Penaeus monodon
GCTAAAGTTTTGTTATAGTTTAGCTAAAGTATTTTGTTCTTGCATGTTACTGAAAGCGAGAGAATACTTTTTCCCACACAGGGACTGCTCCATGAATGCAACTCTGCAAGTGCCACATACCTGTTCCAACAAGACAAGTTTTATGATGTGAGTTATGACACTGGAGACAAGAGCATCCAGTGTGGGCGGAAAGTTGATGCTTTTAAGCTGTACTTCCTGCTTAGCACAAAAGGACTGGATTTAGTAGAGAAGAAGATTGATGCTGCTTTCAGTGCTTCTGAGTGAGTACTGTAGCATTATGTAGGGCTAAATTTTCCATTAGAACATGAATGATCACTCTTTCAATTTATTCTTCTCTGTATATTTTTTGGTCAAATTGGATGTATTTTCTTTTGTGCATGAGAGAGAAAAAGAGAGGGGAAAAAAAAAATTCCACAGTTACTTACCAATATAGATAATTATTGTGTGTTTCCTGTCTATTTTCAGTTACTTGAATGAGCAACTAGGAGTGCGTCCAGGATTCAGACGTGTCATAGAGAAACCCCAGTGTACCAATACCTGTTTCTGGTACATTCCTCCAAGTCTCCGAGACCAGCCTGAGACCCCAGAGTGGTGGGAAAAGCTATCCAAGGTACACATTATAACAATGTCTTAAATTCTCATTCATTCTTAAATTAATATTATGGGGATATTTCACTATATCAGTGTTTTGTTGACATAACTTCCAATGAATCCTTATTTTTTACACAGGTTCCTCCAATAATTAAGGCACGGATGGTCCAAGAAGGTACCATGATGATTGGATACCAACCTCTCGCGTGTAAGAACTTGGTCAACTTTTTCCGTCTAGTAAACACTTCTACGCCAATGACCACCAATGCTGATATGGACTTTGTACTAGATGAGATTGAAAGATTAGGTAAAGACCTGTAGAATGTCTGCTTAAAAGTTTGCAAGGATTGATAACACAAGTGTGAGGAATAAATTGCATGTTTTTTTTTTTTTTTTAAGGTTCATTGTTTGACCTCATATTGAGACATAAAAAATTTACAGACTGGAAAAAAAAGGGATTGCCTGAAAGTAAATACCTGCACTTGTTAAAAATCTGTACTATGAAAATACTTTTATTAATATTTTGTGTTGGTGATATTGATATTAAAGTAATAAAATATAAACCTTTGTACAGTAAAGTAATG
>NC_051412.1:34945294-34945724 GCF_015228065.2 Penaeus monodon
ATCTCATCTCTATTACTTTTGGGCAAATGTAAAATATCTTTTCATGAAAGTGCCCTTGTTCCAAATGCTAGAACTTGTTTAAAATGAGAGATTTTTATATATATTTTTTGGACTTTTTCTAATATTCTTGATAAGGTGTTCAAATCTTAATTTCTTACAATATGAAAGGGGTGTTTATTTTCACTGAACATATTTATTTAGTTTCAGTAATATAATAACATACATATTCTGTTTCATAGATGTTCTTCTATAATATTCATTTGTGAATATGAAAGTTTAAAGTGAAGTAAATATTGAATTTTAAAACGTTATCTGACAAATCAGCAACTGATGCACTTTAGGTTTCATGCAATCTGATATCAATTGAACATATCTGCCTTTTAGGGGAAACTTAAGATAAATTACAAGTTTATCAGAGATTGAGATTATG
>NC_051412.1:34945761-34947176 GCF_015228065.2 Penaeus monodon
AGTATATTTTGTACAGGAAGCATTAATGCTGAAAAATAAAGTATGTTAAAAGGAAGTGAAAATTAAACAGTTTTTGTTTCACACTGCTAACATTTTACTTCAACATTTTCTACCTCATCCAAAATTTCATCTTCAGTCATGAAAGTCAAATGAAAGTCATTTCCCTCATTACAAAAATATTTCGACCCAAAGAAGCATGGCTAAAATTGCTTTAGATCATATTAATACTACTAAATGTATTTTTTTTTTCAATAATTCAAAATCAAAAAGGCAACTGCATATTTCTGATAAGGTTTTGCATAATGAAGTCAGTGATAATAAAAAAAGTAAGGGCTGAGCTAAATCCAACATCTGTGTTAAAAAGGGAATAACACACCATTCTGTGCATAATTCTGGTTTATTAAAAAATATATTGTTCAAATTATTCTATTGCCACATTTGTTCTAGAAAATAAACAATAAGTTCACCTTGGGCACAAAACAACGCTACAACTTCATATTCTAAACAATGCACCTTGACTTACTGTCAACTTCAATGCAAAAAGGATTAAAAAGAGGCATTTACATATCTTTTATATATACACATATAAAAACTAAAATACAGGAATTATCACATGCTTGTTCAGCTTTGGGTAAACTGCAGGAATACCACAGAGTCACTTTTCTATAATCTCACTACTCTGCTGGGATGGATACAGATTTAGTAAAAACTACAATACCTGACTAGTAAACATTACTACGCTAATAATCCTCAAAAGTACAGATATTTGTCACTTTGTTCATTATTTGTTTGTAAGCCAGTCATGTACAAGTAGCAAAACTAAACAACTTATTTACCTGTTTATTTATTCATGAGAGGTGAGACCACTATCTTCTCCCTAAACATCTTGTTATCAAATAACTATCTATCTTTATTATCTACTTCACAAAGTTCCAACAGCAAAATTAAAAGAATATCTAAGCACCTTCATCTTTGTAACATTTTGATTATAACAGTGTTTACAAGACACACAAAAAGAGGGGAAATTTTTTAAAAAACTTGAGCAGTTTGCTAAAGAACTGAAACTGCAAATTATCTGCATGCGAAAAAAAGGGAGAAATCATATACAAGTGGTTTATCTGTTTCACTTTCGCTTATACCCTTTGCTTTAAAAAGTTGTAAATTGAAATAAATAAAAACACTGAAATCATTTCTCAGTACATCATTTTTAGTATAGAACAAAGAGAAAGAGAAGGATTTTTGTTATAAATGTAACATTTAAAACCATTTAAGCAAACTACTTGTTTCTTACGTGATAATTTGCATGTCATAGAAGTTTCAAAGCTTTTTAACAAAATAACTGATTATTTGTTAGATGCAGAACAATTATTTTTATAGATTTTTAAAATTATTTAATAAAGCAATTATCTATCATT
>NC_051412.1:34947456-34947803 GCF_015228065.2 Penaeus monodon
CATAACTGCAATAAACTATCCTTATGAAACACAAAATCTCATCTTCAAAGAACATACAAACACCAAAGCCAGTTCCCAGTCTAAACAGCAAGAGACTTGGATTAAGGGAAGATGTGGCCACTGTGCTAGTATACAGCCTTCTGGAATAACACTATTCATCATATGGGGTGATTGAGAATAACACTATAAACACAGGCTATCAAAACTAACCATAATTTTTACACAAGCTATCAGGAGTAACTAAGTTTATTATCAGGATAAATATTATGTGTTGCAATTCTTACTGGACACTTCAAAGGACACTTGGGTATATTTATAAATGAAATAACAGACTTATTTGAAATTGG
>NC_051412.1:34947838-34948653 GCF_015228065.2 Penaeus monodon
TCAATCTAAATCTAAATACATGTAATGTTCAAGCTGTTGAAGAGTCAATAAACTTTATCATCATAAAGAACCCTGAGAATAACATTAAGTGGTTGCTAATTGCATTACTGTCAGGGAGAGAAAAGTCCACAACCTCTTTACTATATAAAATTAATACTGTCTTAGTTCTTTAAAATCAGTGTATAGTTTTTTTTTTCTGCACTAATCACAACATTATTCTATAAACAAAGTTATTCTTTTACTTAAGCATCATAATAATACCTGTATCTTTAAGTCCTATCAGTAACAAATTACATTAAATGATGAGTAAAATCTTTAAAAATGAGGTGTCTCACTTTATCAAAAATTCATCTCTTACTTCTAACAATAAAATCCTAACCGTTTTTTGCATAAAATATTATCATACACTGTTATTGCTACTCTCTTAACTCGCCTAATCCACACAGTAAATTCTCTTGTACAAAACTCCTAAATTACATAAAGCTTTATACATGTTCCTATGCAATGCAATGTTGCTACAATAACTGAGTTAGAACTCTTCCCTGAGGCAGCAAAAAGGTCCTTGCATATGGCAATTCACTTAAATACTTTACTTGAGTTCTTTCTCATTTGGCATTCTTTTCTTACATCATAATTGGCTAGTCTTATTTACACATTAAACAAAAATAATAATAAACAGGCATTCTATTTGCAGTGTCAATATAAAATTACTGTGAATAAGGTTCTATCATATATTCCAGTTTTTCAATATGCCACAACACCTTAGTATATCAATTACACCCATTTTATTGCTTGGATTCTCATCTTCCTGCAGT
>NC_051412.1:34948709-34949178 GCF_015228065.2 Penaeus monodon
AGCATTTACCTCTTCTCTATAGAAAAATAAATGATAAAACAACAAGAACAACCATTATAGCAATCATTGTATGCTATAAGAATATATACTGTACATGCCACAATGTAATTTTTCATATCACATTCAGTTGAAATGTTGCTGGAAGGGCTCACAAGGAAGATTTCCTTGATACTGGGACATTTGCTTCTTCTTTACTTCACACTTTATGTATACACATATTCAGGTAGAGGTATTATTTGCATAAACTACTTTTCTCTGTAGGTCAGTAAAAGAAGAAAATACAGCTATATACATAGCTATAAACAATGAGGAAGTGGAAGTAGGACAACAAGAAAGAGAAGTTAATTACAAAGACCTCTAAGAATAATAAATGTTTCAATATGGAAGCCCTGATATCTCAAGGTTGTGGTTAAATTCTGAACTAACAGAAATGGGGATATACATAGCATAATGCAAATCTACTTTGTAA
>NC_051412.1:34949867-34950372 GCF_015228065.2 Penaeus monodon
AATAAAAGAGTATCAGCATATTTGCTTTCATCTTTCACTAAAAAAAAATGAAAATGCCTATAGTGTATTCATAGAAAGAAAAGGGGAAAAAAGATGCAAAGTAAGGTGGGCTGAGCATTAAAATATCCTATATATGAGTATCCCTGTATTCATGTCCACTCAAACCAAACTGCGACCTAAAACCTCAACCTTGTACCTGCCCAAAGAGGGGAGACAGTCCTCTCTTCATGAAAGTCTGCTATAACACATCGGGGAATTCTTCCATTTGGCCGCACACCCAGCCAACCCACTCTAGCAGCTGCACCAATGTCGGGTTGCCACAGAGGTCCTTGTTCTTCTGGGCTTCCTTCGCTACAGCCTCGATACACGAAGACATTCCAGTCAGTATTTCCTGAAAGAAGAAAATTAATGAGGAAAATGTCATTGTTCCTCTTTCAAATATGTTTTCCTTGGCATTTTGAGAATATTGGGCCAAGAGTGTCAAAAACATTTTCTGCAAATAGGA
>NC_051412.1:34950426-34950519 GCF_015228065.2 Penaeus monodon
AATACACAACTGTCCCCAAAAAGGCTGAACTATTTATGGTTACAAGGGTCATAATCTGAAAGGACATAGAATACTATACAGCCTGACTGCTGT
>NC_051412.1:34950658-34952922 GCF_015228065.2 Penaeus monodon
CTATAAGTTTCTAACCAATTTGATCAACTATCTACTCCTGACACATTTAAAAATGCTTTGTGTTGCAAATTACATTGTTAGTGAACTTTGTCCTGTGCTTCATTTTGACACACTGGCAACAGGCAGATTTTTTGGCAAAGTGGTTGGCTCTATGTTGGAGCAATTGTCCAGCTTAAAGCAACAGTGCTTGATATCTCATAATATTTTTCCCACCATATTCTTAGGGTTTGTTTAAATTAGCCCAAAGGATGTTGCAAGAATGTGGCATGACAGGCCTTTTCAAGGAAGAAGTGATTATCCCTTGCACATTCAGGTTTTCGTACACTCACTTGACTGATTAGATCAAACCTCATTACCAGAAAAAATGCAGGAACTTGGTATAGGCTAGTTTGAACATTATGTAACTTCAATTTCAGCAAGACTTCAGGTGTAACCTATCTAAACCCAACCAAAAAATCTTTTGAAAATGTACTCATCCTTGAAAAATTACCCAACTGGATCATGAAATAACCACACAACATGCTGTGCTACCAATCATTCAAATTAAAATATGATAAGGTGTTCCCCAGTAACTGGCATTTTCTGCCAGGTAATGACATCTCACCCATCACTAAGGGGTTAAAGAGAACCTCTGAGTTTGCAAGTTTAACATTATTAACTAATGAAAAAAAAGGTAAACAACTAAAGATGAAGAAAAAAATTCTTTACCTGGGGCCAAGAGTGTCTCAAGAGGGCTATACACTGCTCTTGCAGACTTGTGGGTGTTAGAAGCTTGTTCATCAGAAGTGCAGTGAGGAAACTTTCCAGCTTGGACCATGATGCCTTCTGGTGGCTGGTGCTCGGACTCTGGGCAATGAGCATGACTGTGCGAGGATTCATTGGGGAAGCAAGGCCACATGGGGACGGGATGACTCCATTCTTATCCAATGGCTGCCAGAGTGCTATGAAGGTTTCCTGTACCTTGGGGGTCATCACATCTGGCTGGCAGATTGCTAAAAGGGATAATTTACATATATATTTAATGAATACTAGCCAAGCAAAATCATTGGTGTGCTGACCCTCCAGGACACCTAAAAGATTAAGAAAATCCAGGCTCACTTTTCCAATTTTTCAGATTCTATAAATGTGATAAGAATATCCATGGGATATGATGAGAGCAGTAATAAAAGTAATGTAAAAGAAAGAACAAATAATGAAAAACAGAAATACAGAATTTAAAATAAAGTTTTAAACATCAACAATAACAAAACTGACAATAAGAAATTTAAATGGACTTTAAAACTCCATAAGTAATGATATAATAACAACACACAATGTCATTCCTAGACACATTCAGGCTCACCTAAAGAGACAGCCAAGTCCACAGTCAAGCTCTCTAGCACCCTGAAGACAGTCAGGTTGACGTCCTGCCGTCCAGTCAGGATCGCCCGGATATTTCCCAGCAGGCAGCAGACATCCACCTCACTCGGCTTACTCTCAGAATCTGCTGATGTGTTCCTTAAGACTGTTATTCTGACCATTTCCTGAAAGGTATACCGAGGATCTTAATTCCACTGTATCATATTTGGTGTATGTGAGACAAGATTATTTTATTTCTTAAAATGTCACCTCTTTGGATTATTTTATCAGTGCCAAGAGAGAAAGAAAACGTTCACAATCTAAACAACTATCAAAAAATACATGAGATACTATGAAGGCATTCTGACAGAGAATAAAAGGAGGTAGATAAAATGAGGGACTGCATGACTACAAGATTAATAAGAAATTACACAATTCACACAAGCATTAACCTTAATATCCATAATTATCTTTGATGGTGAGGGTAGCGACTCATTGTGTTCAGAGGCAGTTATTGGAAGAGTTTCTGTGGGATTCGTTGGTTTCTTCGGCAATGGGCATAACTTGTGTGGATGGTTTGTTGGAGCTGTGGAAAGGAGAACCATATTTAATTAAGCATGTAATTAAGTCATAAGAGTATACTAAATATTCAGGTGAAAAAAAGACAAGAAGAGTGAGTGAGTTCTGCCAAATTACTACAGGTACAATCTAAAATAATTTTGTTTAAAAACTGGTTCAGAACAATGAGGAAAAAACAAAAGAACAGGACAGATCTAAAATATTTACAATTAAGGGGATGATCTGTGAGAGAAAGACCCGACTGGTTGCCGGTAAAGCTGCTCTCTGTTCCCATAGTTGCCGAGGCCTCTGATGTGTCCAAGTTGGAGAGTGATGTGTCATTGAGGGAATTCTGCAAGGCTGCCTGC
>NC_051412.1:34952946-34953330 GCF_015228065.2 Penaeus monodon
GTTTACATTGCTTATCTTTTCCTCTACACACATGACTCTGGACAAAATACATGGTAACAAATAAATATATAAAAACATATTCATTAATGTAATTACCTGCACTTAATAAGACTAGTTATGCAAAAAGAAACCACAAACTCGAAGTAAAATCAACCTAAAACCACACTGAACCCTGTTACAACACTTACAGCCTGAAAATCAGCAGCCTTCTGTGCCTGGCGAAGGAGGCGATCACCGTCGGCTGAGAGGTCCTTGGAAAAGAGCACAGGTGTCAAATGCGACTGAACCCATGCTATCACCTTCTCCTGACAGCTACGGCTTACAATTTTCCTGCACACATCTAATGCCTAGAAAAACAAAACATTTCGATTAGCTGAGTTTTAC
>NC_051412.1:34953451-34954393 GCF_015228065.2 Penaeus monodon
GTATGGAGACAGACATGTATATAATAAGTAATGAAAAGCAAGAACACAGAAAAATAAAACAAAATCCTTATAGAAACAAACAAAAATCCTGAAAAAGCAAATGAAGAACAATAAAAACAAACACATTAAGTAAACAGCAAAGAACAAAAACCACACAAAGAACAAAACCCAGCAACAGATGCTACCTGTGGAGTCATGTCCGGAGGCATCAGGAAGGTCAGCGAAGACAAGACCTGGCCCTGGCACTCTTGGTGGGTAACTTGAGTGCACTGTGCCCGGATGTGTTGAGCAAGCTCTTGACTCAGGTCCATCACCTGTTTTTGCACCAAGTCTCTTGTTCTCTCTACTGCTTGGGGCGAATTCTTCATCTGCTCATCAATTGTGGACTTTAACTGTGTGGTAAAAGTATAGTGGGGTCATTCTGGATGGTATCAAGGTTTGCCTGGATGTTGAAGTCTCACACATTAAAAGACCTTTAGGGTTCTTCCTGCTCATTTTTAGAAACTCTCTCTCTCTGTATATGTATACATATACTGGTCCATCATCAGAATACACAATTAACATAACATACAGTAATTTTAACTTGACTATCTTTTGTATTGCATTTTAAATATATACATTAATCCGTTCAAAATCATATATGTACATCCCATAAATTCTTTCCGTATCTGCTAATATTTTGATACAGCTATAACTAATGATCACCTTTTCAAGGGCTGCTTCCCTCTGCTCGGGAATAATCTTGGTTCGAATCTTCTTAATGACATTTGAAGAAACGCGTTCAATAACAAACTCCGTCGTTTTCCTGACAGATGATGGGTTATTATGGAAGAAATTATCCTCCAACTGCAACTGTAGATTCACAAAACAAAGGGTTATTTTTGGGATTTCCAACAGTTATAAAAAAAAAACTTTAGTACAGCTTATTGACTTACATTGCAC
>NC_051412.1:34954928-34955173 GCF_015228065.2 Penaeus monodon
TGCTGGAGGGATCAGCATTTTTTCATACACTGTCACAAAACTATACCACACCTGCAACTGCTTCTGCGTCTGGGCAGGTGAGGTTTTGTCCGAAGTAGAGAGGGGGGTGATTTTGCGGTAGCTGTTGGTGCTCTTCTTGGAACTTACACCAAGCCAGAATTCACTGAGGAGATGCTTCAGCTCACAGATGAAGGGACAGCAGATGGTGACCATCTATAGGATAAGGAGTTAAAAGAAAATATATT
>NC_051412.1:34955191-34955266 GCF_015228065.2 Penaeus monodon
TACCTGTATGTGCACACATGTCCATTTATATTATCCAATTAATCCCTACAATCCGAATGACCATTATCTAAGAGT
>NC_051412.1:34955879-34956223 GCF_015228065.2 Penaeus monodon
ACCCAATGGGTTAAGCATTCAAAGTACTAATAGACATTAAAAAGAACAATAATAAAAATACCTGCTGATCCACAAAATCTGACATGTCTAGGTACACCGTCTGCTCTGCGACATTTTCATTCTCATTAGGTTTTAGAGGTGTTGTCATAGGACTCTCTAGCATAGTAACTGTCATGAACTTCGATGGGGTCTTCGTTGGTGATATGGAGAGGCCTAGAAAAAAACAAGGGAAAAAATTAATTGTATGTGATCAAATCAAACAGAGTGAGAAAAAAATCAGAACAATAACTATACTTAGAGAGAGATAGAGAGAGGAAAATCTTTCTAAGTGAATACATGTTATT
>NC_051412.1:34956265-34956619 GCF_015228065.2 Penaeus monodon
ATTCATCTTGTCAACAGTACAAAACCTGCAGATTGTTTTTCTACTTTATGAATCTCCATTCACCCCTCCACCTTCCCCTCAGACATGGGTCCTCTTCCTGATGGCTCCAGAGTCATAAGGCTGGTTTTCTGCCTCTATTTTGTGAATAAGCTGTAGTAAAAGTTAGACAATAAATCTGGTACTGTCTAAAGAATCAAAATTGAGTTAAGACTAATTCTAAGTAACTTTATATCAAGTATATATGTTAATTCTGTATAGTGTATATTAGCTTGTTTGGTCTCTTTAGTAAACAAATAACATTCACTCCTAGGGAGATGGTCCCTTTAATTAATTGAATCCAGGAACCATTGTTCC
>NC_051412.1:34956680-34956746 GCF_015228065.2 Penaeus monodon
CATATATTGTATTACAGAAATCTGAATAAAGCAAAAATATTTGAAAATAAAAGATATTACTACTCT
>NC_051412.1:34957408-34957946 GCF_015228065.2 Penaeus monodon
CAAAATAGAGATCTCTTTTGTACCAAGTCATATTACTAGCTAATCCAAAAAATGTATTTATATAAAATTAACAGAAATAACACAATTTCCTTTTAGTTTCGTTCTAACTTCAAATGCAGCACCTACCCCTACACATGTCCTTGGAAGGTGTCTTTGCCAAAGCACTGCTTAGGCCCTTCTTGGGAGTGAACCTCTTGGAGGGGGAGACATCCATGATGCCCAATCTCTCCATCTCATCTGCCAAATCCATCCCGTCCAGAGAGCTGTTATTCCGACTAGCATTGGGTATCAGCATCAATCTCAGGCAGGGTATGCAAAAACGGCAGTAGTTGTTATTGATGACCTCAATGTTCTGGCTGTACTCATTGCGGTCGATATCTGCCTCGCTCACATCCGTGAAAAAGAGGCCAGCAGGAAAATTGGGCAGGTCGAAAAGCCATCCGAGATGGAGCTTCAGAAGGAGGCTGTTTGAGGGAGACAGTGTTTTCCTTCCTGCTTGGGCACAGCAAGTAGTGCAACCTGAGGAGTTTTGGAGTCT
>NC_051412.1:34957991-34958124 GCF_015228065.2 Penaeus monodon
TGGGAATTATTTAATGATAATGTCTGGACAAATAATAAAAAATACAAAAGATTATGATATCTAATTTAATAATTATGCTATTCAAAGAATGCTTAAAAAAATATTGTTCTTATTAAAAGAAAATTTATAACTG
>NC_051412.1:34958616-34959790 GCF_015228065.2 Penaeus monodon
CTAAGGGGTTAACTTTCTAGATGCTCTCTTTCTCTATCTTTCAAAAACCTAATAAAACCTACTGAGTAACTTTATATAACTATGCAAAATGCTAAGGTTTCAAGCACAAACATCAAAAACGACAACACCACAAAAGATTAAACACACTACCTCCCAATATAGAGCAATCTGAATATGGCAATGAGGGTCATGACAACAGTGAGGTAGTGCTGGGAATGGAGTGCTACAGGGTCCACCAGGCTTAGGAACTCCACCACCCACGTCACGCCAACCACCAGCCGCCCGGAGGAGGCACACTGACGCAGGGCAGCATTGATGTTAATAGGGGGATACACCTTGAAAGAAGAATAGGGTATTAATTGAGTTTGTGGCCTTTTATAGTGTTCACTAGAAAATAGAAGTCAGTATGAACTGATAGACATTTCTATATATTAAGTAATATATACAAGTATTGTGCTCAATGCCATTCTACAGTCACCATGATAAATATAATATGATGACTCTGGTAACTACATGCTACAACAAATATGTTTATATTAGCTCTTGGAAGTGGAATGCTATCTTCAGTAATTGGTTTTACTAGAATATGAGCATTTCTAATGCATATTAACCATATAAAATAAAATAATAACAAAAAGGGAATTTAGAGTCAAGGTTACCCTTCATGGATCCATTCAGAAAACAGCACATTGTATACAAAAATGTGACAATATTATGTACTGAACGTCTACCACATGTGAAAGGATATTTGCACCTGATTAGTGTCAGCTAAATTTGTAGGCAAAAAGAATGAAATAACCATGTAATAAATGCTATAACTTGATATTCTGAAGTGGGGTAAGATCAAAAGAGCTAACAAAACTCGGCTTAACTGCTTCAGTAAATACAGCATTTAGTAAACATTTTATAACTGTGTCTAAATAAAACAAATGGTGCCTTCATGCAAATATACTTACTGGATCTCAAGAATCAAAGAAATAAATTATGCCCTGATGGTTATATCTTACCTTAGCACGTAGGGATATCTGGGTTGCCATGACATTCTCGGGTAGATGCTCTGAAGTCTGGTAAGGCAAAAACTCCAAGAAACCCAAGAACTTTGCGAGCAGACGCAGGTTGAGGACAACAGAACGTGCTTCCTCTCGTACCATGTTGTCAATTGGATCTGTTGAGG
>NC_051412.1:34960185-34960677 GCF_015228065.2 Penaeus monodon
TCGCCTAATGTAATCGAGAGTTATTGCACTACTTCAGTATATTGAGTATACATGTGTCACAGATTTTAAAATACTTATATGAGTTGCCTAAATCTCACACATCTTTATCATATCATCTCGTAATAGCTGTTGACATCACTTTTGTCAAAAATAAATTTCTTTACCTGTTCATTAAATCCTATTTGATTATCAAGCAATCTGCAATCTCAGTTTCTGTACAGCCCACCTGTTGAAGATCAAGGTGAAAGACATCAACTTGATGTTCAAGCCAATTCCTGCTCTACTGTAATCACATTTTATTGCACCTACTTCAGTGTATGCAGTATACAATGCTGTCACAGCCATTTAAAAGAAGCTGCCTATCTCACACCATATGTATATTTGTGCCAAACATACTGGTATGATGTTAACAAAACATTCAGTGATCACATCTAAAATGTTACACTGTGGTAGACCATTCATCACAAGAGCACTTAACTAGTGACAGGCCTT
>NC_051412.1:34960814-34960960 GCF_015228065.2 Penaeus monodon
GTTTAGAGAAAAATATTAACAAAATATGTGAGCAGATCATTTGCCAGAGAACCAATATGAATTATTCCCATTACGTTGTTATTATAAAATTTCTGCTACAGCAACCAAATAGGTGCAATGGCTGAGGATTAGGTGTACTATTAATG
>NC_051412.1:34960987-34962020 GCF_015228065.2 Penaeus monodon
GTCATGAAAAGATGACAGAAGATCTTGATTATATAAAATCAAATAAATCCAACTTACCTCCACCTTCAGGCTCCAAGATGACGAACTCCTGATCATTGAGGTCAAGGATGCGGGAAATGAGAGCATCCTTCAGGTGCTGGTTGAAAGTGAGGTTGGAGGCAGTCAGGATGAAGTCCCTGAAGAATTCCTGAGATCCAGGGAAGGACGGAGTGGGACAAGGACCCCCAAGCCTGGAGGGTGTGACCAGACGCTCATACAACCGCTTATACTTTTCGGGCTGTTGCTTCTTCAGGAGGGTCAGAAAGCCTAAGCCTGGAATAAATGGGGGTAAAATTCAGAACAGAAAATGCTCTCTCAAAGTTGACTTTTCAAAATTTTCTCAGAATTAAATCTAGGGAACACATAATATCTCATTAGCAATAAGAAGTTTGCAGATGGTATGTAAAGCTCAGTGGGAAATATATATCCTTGATGGTGACCCTCAGATCTATGCCTTCAACTTCATATAAAAAAAGACATGCAAACAATCAATAACAAAGAGCAACACATTCCTCTAGTTTCAGTTGTTCTGAGCTATATACACACTCTTACAATACATATCAGTAAATAATTATAACAAATGACAAAAACTGTATAATCCAACTTTTACAAATCTCTCATCCACACCTAAATCAAAATGAAAAATAATATGATTACACAATAAAATCTTACTAACCCACACCTTACTCTAACTACCTTACTAACCATCAGCGTCCTCATTGGATATGTGCTGATCATCATCGCCACGACACATGGTCAGGAGCTGGGATTGGAAGAGCCGGGAAAAGTGGGCGAAATTGATGGGGTCTGGACGCAGGTTGAGTACCTGCTTGATCTTGGGCCCGAGTGCCTGCCCATATGACCAGCCTGACATGAGACGGTTCTCCTCCCAAATGCGGATCATCTAGAGAATTCACAAAAGGTTAAAAATAATGGGTAACTCATCACTGACCAATGTACTATAAATAATATGTGAATGCAAATTGCTTATTGC
>NC_051412.1:34963697-34964284 GCF_015228065.2 Penaeus monodon
TTTACTTCTTTCTTCTCACCTCATAAAACATGTCCCGCTGCTTGCGAAAGATGTGGAAAGCTTGATCAGTTGGAAAGTTATTGCGATTATCTGTGTCTGACTGGAAAGATACACTGCCTATAGGAGACTTCGGTGCCTGGTTGAGCAAAGGTGCTGGAGGAGGCGATTCCAAAAACTCTGTTAAGCACCTCTGGAGATCTGGCGAAAATGTCTTTACCCTGGGATTTTCTGATAAAAATCTTATGGTGGCTTTATCCAACAGTTTCAGAAGTTCTACAACAGTCAGAAGCACATTGGTGGAAAAATATATACAATTGTGGATTGTACTGAGGTAGCAAGTCTCCCTTCGTTGCCTGTCTGAGTCCTCTGATTTAACTACAGTCCTTATAGTTAAAAGTTGCATCAAGTAGTACAATTCTACCATTATGTTGGGCGTCATGTTAAACAAAATAAGCTCAGCATAAGTCTGCACAAGAATATCAATAAAACTTCTGTTTGACACTCGATCTGGAGAACCCTCTACATAGTCCACCTTCTCTGAAGATGTACTTGGAGGTGAATCCCTACCCATGTTTTTCCCAGGAGTA
>NC_051412.1:34964301-34966333 GCF_015228065.2 Penaeus monodon
AACATTTGTACTGGTCTCCTGCCGTTTCATTCTCTCTTGACGTAGCAGCTCTCGTTCCTCCTCCATGCTCTTGATTCCCCCCTCTTCACTTGTCAAGAAGGGGCTGCTTGGAGACTGGTTCTGTGGTGCCCCAAAGCCTGTCTTGGAGCTCTGACTAAAAGCAATGGCTCTGACTGGCTGACGAGAAGAACTGGTGGTGATTCGTGTTGGGTTTATCCTCCGTTTGAACTGCTTGTCCTGGACAGGTGTGCTGCCTACCAATGGGAAGGCATCCTGATCACTTAAGTCTAAAACCTTTGGCACCTCGTTTTGTCGGATTAGCCTTCCACTGGAGCGGGAATTGCTATCCCTTGGCAGTGGACTTTTCTTCTTGTTCCCCCACTTCACATCCACTGTCATGAAATCACCTAAGCTATGTTTCTGCTCACTATGCTTCACTTCAGAACTGTGTCCAAACTTTCCCCAAGACTCCGAACCATCCGAACTCTGCCTCTTCCCTCTTGGGAAGCGATCATGCGCCTGCATCCCATGGGATTCTGACTTGGTTCCTGAGTTATGGCCATTGTGGCGTGGGGTGGAAGTGGCATTCCAACTGTATCTACTTGAGTGAAAAGTATTGGGAGTGGAGGGGTTTGAAGCAATGTTTTGATGTCGTGTGCGTGGAGGGCTTCCATGCAAAGAAACTGTTAGTGCAGAGTCTGATTCACGGAGTAGTTGGTCTAAATCTGGAGTTTTAGCCTCTTCAACAGATGTTAAGGGTTTTGTCTGAAAAAGGTAGAAAAACAAAAAAAAGATATAGATAACCATAGTGTACAGATTAAAGATTTGTGACATATACAAATAGAGTGCAAAAATACAGGTAAGAAAATGAACAGGATAGGTTTACAAAAGAGTATCTCACTTTCACAGGTGTGTCAGTGAAGTGTAGTGTCTTGGCCTTGGAGGATGAGAAAGGCTGCTTCCTACCACGATTCCTGAAGCCTGGATCCTTCCCTGGCGAGACATATTTTGTGGCACGGACAGAACTTGGGGCCTTGTTGGGGGTGAAGCCAGAAGGAAGACCCACTTGTAACACCCTGTAATATCACCAACAGATGGATGAATACTGGGCCTATTAAATGCTTTGAATGATGTGTAAATGACATAATTTGATGATTAGTTGTCACACTAAAGGTAATCCTTGTGTTACCGTGCCCTTGTTTGCAGTATTTCGGTTTAAAATTATTTAAGATTTTATATGTATCATTGAGTGGTTCTCAGGATTTCAAGTGCTTCTTGCACTTATCCCTCCACTCTCTCCCACACAGTGCTTTTTGGGGCCATTGCTCACCCACTCTTGACACTTTTGCTCCTCTTACAGAATATCAACCTAAAAATGGTTCCCAGAGGGACATCAAGTAATAATGAAGACAGCTTTAAATAGAGAAAGAGCAAAAGTATCTCACTTGCTACAAATCAGTTACAAAATACTGAGAGAGTAATGTTACACAAGTATTCCATTTGCCACCACAACTTTCCAATAAGCCTTATGACATTACAGCACAAGGTGGAAGATACAGAACTGACTGTAAAGTGGCCTTGCCACTACTTGATATCAATACTTGATATCACTGATGCAGATCCAAACACGGAAAGAAGTTCAAAAGTTTTACGAGATATCAGAGATTGTTTTCACTGATAAGAAGAACTAAACAAGGAGAAGAAGCAAAACGGCAAACAATACCTGTTGCCCTGGCCCCTCCAGCTTGGAATCTCTTTGAACTGCCATCAAACTTTTATGTCTTAAGTGAGCTCAGTATATCTGTCTTGTATTAATGTATAATAATTTACATGGCAACTATCATATATTCTATGGGTGTTTATTTACCTTAATAAAATGTTCATGTATTTTGAGTCATGAAGTCTGATTGGGAGGCGGATGAATGCAACATATATTTTTGTTATTTCTTAGAGGAATAACGGTTTTGTTATATATAATTCCATTTTACAGAATGGATTCAACTCTACCATAAACTAAGGAATACCTGTATTA
>NC_051412.1:34966711-34967538 GCF_015228065.2 Penaeus monodon
TTACGACTAGAATAGCAACAGCAGTAATAACATAAACTACAGATTTTACATAAATATGACAGATTCAATTTATATCAATAAAAGTAAAACATACCCGCTAGACTGATCACGTAGAAAGTTCAGAAATACAGGCACAAATTCCACACGTAATGGTTGCAGGTCTTCAAAAACACCTTTCTGAAAGCAATGAAATGAGCGAATTAGAACTGCCTGAAAGTCACAATAGTCAACTGTCCCTGCAGACGATTGCCAAGATGAGGAACTTAGCAATTAGGTGGCAGTAATGAAATAAACCTATTTTTTAAAATTCAAGGAATGGGTACACATACTTGAGGTTAAGTAGGCCTAGTAAGTGACACTTTGGTACCTAATAGAAAACATTTAGACATGCACTTTCAGCACCAATGGATGCAGGAAACTTGAAGGCCTCTCACTGTTACAACTCACAATTTTAACCTCTTATGCAGAAAATCAAAAAAGGTTGCCAAATTTACAAAGCTAAAGCTAAGTCAATGCTTTTGATTTCTCTAATACAAGCACTTGAAAAGAGAAATGAACCTAATCTCATAATGTGACAGATTTTAGTTATTTGTAACTCCCAATACTTTTATCAAGTACAATACTACAATTTTTACCAAATATGATTTTAAATTAAAACAACTTATTAATCTTGCATTTCAAGAGTCTAATCAACTGTTACCACTCAATCACAAAGCTTTAACTGTAAACTGGAACTGAATTGCATTTTTAGTGCACAAATGGTAATTGCTTCTAAGACTATTGTACCTACTTTTCTGTGAACACTACAACATCCTTTGAGAACTGGT
>NC_051412.1:34967758-34967833 GCF_015228065.2 Penaeus monodon
CACACACACACCAATTCAAATCTACAGAATCAAGTGCCCTACCCACCGGGGTCCAACTCCCTGGATCCAATAGCT
>NC_051412.1:34967936-34968951 GCF_015228065.2 Penaeus monodon
TTGTTAAATGATATGTCCCAGCCATAAACCCCACCTAATCCTTAAACAGAGAGCTCTGCCCCCTAGTCCTCCATGGGACAAAATCCTAACCATATATTTTAGTCTATTGTCTGAAGTCTTTGCAATCTCTTCTGCATTTTTTGATACATGGTACAGTGAACAGGCTCTCATATCATACTGCAGTTAGCAATAATGTAATTTTCTTCTGCAAGACCACCTTACCATTTTTCAAATTTTCCAAATGAAAACAACAATGTAGACATGGCTTTTCTCGCTAATGCTTGTGAAGGAATGAGGCTCTTGGAACTGCCAAAAATCCTTATCAAGAAAATGTGCATTCACAAAAGATTATTGGATATAACTATATAAATAACTGTTAAGCGACAGATAGTAACACTTGTGCTCCTTCCCTCATGTTCTGAGTTCCATGACTTCACTGATAAGTGAAGAAGGGAACTTAGTCTCAGAGTGGCTAATTCAAGCACTTATATATTTAAATTGTGAAGTAATTGTATCTTTCTGGCCTCTACAATTGATTTTCTTAATTAGTTTATTTATAGTACTTACATTTTTGTAGCATTATATGCTTGTTTATCAAAATTCCATTTTCTCTAGATCAACCTATTTGGTGTAGCTTACACCATACAGAATGGGAATATATAATTTTCTTTGAAATATAGGATGCATTGATCTCTTCTAGTTTAACCAATCAATACAAACTCTGGTTATGATTAGCTAACAGGCCTCAAATTACAAATGTCACTTTAGTACACTAGCAAAGGCTAATAAACCGTCAGATCACATATATTCTGGCAAGGCTTATTTGACAATAAATTGCCAAGGCAATTTATATACTCCATCTTGCCACAATCCACATGGGCAGGTTTACTAGACTAGTAAAAGTTTAAAACATGAACCTCACCCTAAATGCAACAACTACCACAAAGATTGCTGTATTTCCATAGACACTGTATACTTAATGAGTGAGTTTAGACTGATGAATAAAGTTTGCGAC
>NC_051412.1:34969002-34969354 GCF_015228065.2 Penaeus monodon
CATTTTAAACTGGCATGGTGACCACGTTATTGTTCAAGTTACTGTGGATGTATCATTCCTTTAAACATCTGATGCAGACTAACTCATACAGCAATGTAATTTAAATTGTCAGCCAATATTCCTTAAGCAAATCTACAGTATTATTGATATTGACACCAAACACCAAAAATAAAAAATCTGACCTTACCGTCAGATAGAACATGACATTCTAAGATGTATTCTTCAACAGCATTTCTTTCACAAACTAATAATAAGGGTAGTAGAGAGGACGTAAATTTCAAAACTTCAAGGCGCATGACATGTACTCTTCCAGAGGCAAGAAAAAATAAAACGAAATCGGGGATGTGACTAA
>NC_051412.1:34969564-34969877 GCF_015228065.2 Penaeus monodon
TTGTCTTTAACATGCAAAATGTCATGGGAACAAGGGAAAAAGAGTGACGGATAGGGGACAAACAAAGATTTTGATGACTTGCATGCTGGTCATTGCAAATTTGTTGCTCAAGGTAAGAAATTATCGGTATGAGATTTACCTGGGCCTTATCCTGCTGGCACATATGAAAATTTTGCAGAGCAGGCAGGGGGTAGAGGGGGTTAGAGGGCAAAGCCCCCTATTTACTATGAATGTGCTTTGTAACAACCTAATTACTGAGAAATTTACTACAATCCTTTGTTTTTACCCCACAGTTTCCCTCATCATACCCTTC
>NC_051412.1:34970018-34970766 GCF_015228065.2 Penaeus monodon
AAATCTACCTTCAAATACACCTATTACTGATAACTAACTGCAGCAAAAATCCTATACAAGTTTGACATCTGGGTCATATGGAAGAATACACTTCCTATGATGACCCATTTCGTGATGACACTTATAATAAAGAATTACAAAGACCTAATACTATAACAAATAGGCATTTACTCATTGTCTTGAGCATTAATTCGATTAATTCGTCCCACAAAAGACATTTACAAAAATATGAAGGGTTAAAGAAGTAAAACATACTCAAGTCCAGAACAATAAAACATACAAAACAGAACCAGACACTGATAAACAACAATGACACCTTGATATTATATCCAAAAACCAATCATAAAAATTCACTGAAAGTTAAATAAAAGTCCGGTAAATTCAAGAACACTGATAGAAAAAAAATAGTGATGGAACTTCAATTTGCCCGGAAAACGTACCTGAATCTCCCCCTTTTTCTCCTTCATTACAACACCGAATATCATAAAACAAGAACGCCAACCAAAACACAACGAATATCTCCTCGCCCTCACCACAGAGCTCCATCTAGCCACAGGATAAGGTCATGAGGGTTAATTTCCCCTTGGAGAAGGAGGTCGAGGAGAGTTGCTGCCTTTTTTAAATCATTTTCAAAACATTGGAACAAGGAAGTCGAGATGCGCAGAGAAGGAAAGCGGGTCTGTCGCTTTCTCACGCCTATTTAGGATCCATATTTTGCTCTTTGTAAGCTACTATGTGTTTATGGGTC
>NC_051412.1:34970817-34972105 GCF_015228065.2 Penaeus monodon
TGCATAACAAATGAACAAGTGAAGGGGTTGATGCGCTAGTACGACAGGGAAAGTTTGCTTTTTTGTTATAGTTGTTATAATATTTTTCGTTTTTTACCTCTGGAAACCTTTATTTATTTTGCTGATCGTTTTTATCTTACAATTGTCTTTCATAATCTACACTGAGATATTTGTCATGTATGATTTCCATAACACTTGAACAAATGAAAGTCCAGTTGCGATGGGAGAAAGGGGGGGGGATTTTAATTGCGTTTTTTCTTAATTTCTCTTTATCAGGTCGTTGCTTATAATTGTTTTAATTATCATACGCGGTATTATTTTCTAATCTTTCGAGTATATGGTATATAGAATGATGTGTAAATATTTTTTTTCAGTTTATGCATAATTGTAAATATATGCAAATTTCACTATATCACATCACACTGAACTACAATAAATTTTCATCATATATTTACGTATGATAAAAAATCATCGACACCAAAAGCTTAATTTCCACTCTTTCTCCAACAATAGAGAAATCACAACCCTTCACTTTTATACACACCATCCCCAAAGCAAAATGAACTGAAAGTGGAACAGAGAAATTGAGAAATAAGACCACTATTAATTAAATTTTAATGCAATCCCTCCTACATCGACCAGCTTTTAAGACCATACCACTCAAAAAGATGCTTTAGTGCAAATCCCCGCAAGCCATTCAAGCCGCCGATTATGCCTCCGTAATAAATCTGGATTAAATATGGCTTCCCTTAAGGAATGGTGACATGACCTCAACACGCAAATGCTTCAAAGCTCGTGAGTAAAGCCAAGGGAGACGTTGTAAAACATGTTCTGTTTTCGCGAGAATGTGAGGTGGCTCTGATATACTTCGGGATTTGGGAATTGTTTTATTTAGTATCCATGGAGACCCGTTTTTTCGGGGGGTTGGGGGGACTCTTAAAAAAAAAAAAAAGTTTATTATTATTTTTTTTATGAGGAAGAGAAAGTTTTTCATGGTTTTATAACGCTTTGATTAATATCACCTTTTCATTTGTAGTTGTGGTGTTGATATTAACTTACAAAATGATGAATAACACATCCAGTTTGGATAGGCCTATTCACCGGTCAGAAATACGAAAAAAAAAATTATAAAAAGCATCAACATATACTGGCATTAATAGTTCTTTTAAGACAGAAATAGAAAGAACTAGAAATATTACTTTTAAAACTGGCCCTTTAATAGTTCCTTAACACAAACCTCTCAGAAATTAAAGGGGAAAATGCCTGGGCTTGTTATTGTATATAGGCT
>NC_051412.1:34972173-34972498 GCF_015228065.2 Penaeus monodon
GGCCTATTTCAGATAATTTCATACTCGATGAGAGGCATTCTTCTTTTTCGTTTTTCTGAGTGAATTGCTTTGTAAAAGGGACCTGCCCACTCTTGTTAAGTAATTTCTTATGGGAAAATTACGTATCAAAATTAAAGTAGGAATCGTTAATCTCCTGGATTATGTATCAGGTCATGTCTTTTGATACGAGAAAGTAATGTCTCTTTTAGCTAGAATAGGGGGAAAGAAGGATTATTCGAAAGCCCTTTGCAATACGAAGTTATTATTTGTATGTTTTTAATTATTGTTCGTTCTTACTTTTTATTTGTTTGTTCGAATCCATTAA
>NC_051412.1:34972531-34972740 GCF_015228065.2 Penaeus monodon
CATGTTTCTTATGCTAAAGTTACAGTTCATGCTACAATAAGAGTTTTGATACAACTTAGACTTCATTTAATTTCAGTTTTTTATATTTCGAGATTTAATGTCAATTTTACATGTATTATATTAGCTAGGCTTGGGGGTGTGGCCACTTTGAGAAAATTATAAACTTCTTTTCTATGAAGCAATATGTAATTATTCAGAATGGAAAATTG
>NC_051412.1:34972799-34973293 GCF_015228065.2 Penaeus monodon
TTAATCCATGTCATTCTGCAGTAGGAAGGGTAATAGTAAAGATATTTAAAAGGTTACCCGTATTGCATAAAACAATTGCTTGAGCAAAAGCAGACAAACCACTCCCATACGTATTATAACAGTACTGAAGTTTTAGACCTTCTTAACAATTTATCATCAATTAATTAGTAGTTCTCAAAAGGCAACTATCTTTTCTTAAACATATGGGTTGTATTCTGCGAAAGCACAGTTGAAACTTCCCACGATCTCTGATGAAAGAATGTAAAATTTAGCCCGATTGCAGGGTGTGGCAAGTGATTGCTGTTACCTGCAGACCTTTTTCCATTATATATTTTGGTAGGGTAGGGTTTCAGCTGGTTTCATGTCACACAATAAATTCCCAGGGAGGTCTGCAAGGCATGTTGTATCAGAATGTTAACACGTGGTGGAGATTTGTCGAGCTTTTCTGAAGTAAGGGAAGCCATTGGCAGGTGCGTTTGTGTATTTTAAAACTT
>NC_051412.1:34973597-34973708 GCF_015228065.2 Penaeus monodon
TCTTGTATGTTTGTTTTCTTGTCTTGACTTTGGGTGTTTTTGATTATATAACTACTAAAGATTTTTGGGAAGTGATAGTCATTGCTTTTTGTGAATGAGAAGGAGAGACTT
>NC_051412.1:34973733-34974330 GCF_015228065.2 Penaeus monodon
GATGTAGATGTGTTAAGAACATTATAAGAAATAATTGTTAGATTATCATGTAACAAATATATATTAATGATAATTACATGATTGCAGTGATGTGCAGTGCATTTATAGTGAAGTTTTAGAAAGAAAGAGAGAGAGTGAAAAAATAAGTGCTTTGAAATACATATGAAATACATGTAAGATCTGTGAATTTCCTGAAAATATGGAAATGTTAATGGAATGTCTTTTATCCATGTCTGCCTGGCTGAAGTTGAAGTGCTTTGGGTGGAAACGCTGAAGAAAATATACATTGCAAAGTTGAAAAATGATAGTGAAGGTGAAAATTCAAGAATGAAGTAAAAATCGGCTTTTTTCGTTATAATATACTGATTTTTTTTTTTTTAATGTATGGTTACCTGTTGCTGAAATCTGAGAGCAAGGAATTGTTAAGTATCTGTTTCGGGATTTAATTTCTTTACTGTGTTAGATTTTCTTTTTTTAGGGGCTATTGAGGAATACACTGAGTGGATGTAGTTTTGGGTTTTTGGTGTTTGGTGTATTTCTCAGGAGTAATTTATTGTGTTGTGGAAATAGGAAATGGATTCTAGGTAATTGAATAGT
>NC_051412.1:34979290-34979854 GCF_015228065.2 Penaeus monodon
ACACAATCAATACTCCTGAGAAATACACCAAACAACAACAAAAACAATATAATACATCCACTCAGTGTATTCCTCAATAGCTCCTAAAAAAAAGAAAATCTAACACAGTAAAGAAATTAAATGCAGTAACAGATACTTAACAATTCCTTGCTCTCAGATTTCAGCAACAGGTAACCATACATTAAAAAAAAAAAAATCAGTATATTATAACGAAAAAAGCCGACTTTACTTACATTCTCTGAATTTTCACCTTCACTATCATTTTTCAACTTTGCAATGTATATTTTCTTCAGCGTTTCCATCCAAGCACTTCAACTTCAGCCAGGCAGACATGGATAAAAAAGACATTCCATTAACATTTCCATATCTTCAGGAAATTCACAGATCTTACATGTATTTCATATGTATTTCAAAGCACTTATTTTTTCACTCTCTCTCTTTCTTTCTAAAACTTCACTATAAATGCACTGCACATCACTGCAATCATGTAATTATCATTAATATATATTTGTTACATGATAATCTAACAATTATTTCTTATAATGTTCTTAACACATCTACATC
>NC_051412.1:34979879-34979969 GCF_015228065.2 Penaeus monodon
AAGTCTCTCCTTCTCATTCACAAAAAGCAATGACTATCACTTCCCAAAATCTTTAGTAGTTATATAATCAAAAACACCCAAAGTCAAGAC
>NC_051412.1:34980257-34980779 GCF_015228065.2 Penaeus monodon
TGATGAAGATAAAGAATACACAAAAAAATGATGAAGTTTTAAAATACACAAACGCACCTGCCAATGGCTTCCCTTACTTCAGAAAAGCTCGACAAATCTCCACCACGTGTTAACATTCTGATACAACATGCCTTGCAGACCTCCCTGGGAATTTATTGTGTGACATGAAACCAGCTGAAACCCTACCCTACCAAAATATATAATGGAAAAAGGTCTGCAGGCAACAGCAATCACTTGCCACACCCTGCAATCGGGCTAAAGTTACATTCTTTCATCAGAGATCGTGGGAAGTTTCAACTGTGCTTTCGCAGAATACAACCCATATGTTTAAGAAAAGATAGTTGCCTTTTGAGAACTACTAATTAATTGATGATAAATTGTTAAGAAGGTCTAAAACTTCAGTACTGTTATAATACGTATGGGAGTGGTTTGTCTGCTTTTGCTCAAGCAATTGTTTTATGCAATACGGGTAACCTTTTAAATATCTTTACTATTACCCTTCCTACTGCAGAATGACATGGA
>NC_051412.1:34980852-34981399 GCF_015228065.2 Penaeus monodon
CTGAATAATTTCATATTGCTTCGTAGAAAAGAAGTTTATAATTTTCTCAAAGTGGCCGCACCCCCAAGCCTAGCGAATATAATACATGTAAACTTGACATTAAATCTCGAAATATAAAAAACTGAAATTAAATGAAGTCTAAGTTGTATCAAAACTCTTATTGTAGCATGATCTGTAACTTTAGCATAAGAAACATGAAATAAAATATACAAAAAAAAAAAAAAAAAATTAATGGATTCAAACAAACAAATAAAAAGTAAGAACGAACAATAATGAAAAACATACAAATAATAACTTCGTATTGCAAAGGGCTTTCGAATAATTCTTTTTCCCCCTATTCTAGCTAAAAGACATTACTTTCTCATATCGAAAGACATGACCTGATACATAATCGAGGAGATTAACGATTCCTACTTTAATTTTGATACGTAATTTTCCCATAAGAAATTACTTAACAAGAGTGACAGGTCTTTTACAAAGCAATTCACTCAGAAAAACGAAAAAGAAGAATGCCTCTCATCGAGTATGAAATTATCTGAAATAGGCC
>NC_051412.1:34981468-34982758 GCF_015228065.2 Penaeus monodon
AGCCTATATACAATAACAAGCCCAGGCATTTCACCCTTTAATTTCTGAGAGGTTTGTGTTAAGGAACTATTAAAGGGGCCAGTTAACAGTAATGTTTCTAGTTCTTTCTATTTCTGTCTTAAAATGAACTATTAATGCCAGTATATGTTGATGCTTTTTATAATCTTTTTTTTTTGTATTTCTGACCGGTGAATAGGCCTATCCAAACTGGATGTGTTTATTCATCATTTTGTAAGTTAATATCAACACCACAACTACAAATGAAAAGGTGATATTAATCAAAGCGTTATAAACCATGAAAAACTTTCTCTTCCTCATAAAAAAAAATAATAATAAACTTTTTTTTTTAAGAGTCCCCCCAACCCCCCGAAAAAACGGGTCTCCATGGATACTAAATAAAACAATTCCCAAATCCCGAAGTATATCAGAGCCACCTCACATTCTCGCGAAAACAGAACATGTTTTACAACGTCTCCCTTGGCTTTACTCACGAGCTTTGAAGCATTTGCGTGTTGAGGTCATGTCACCATTCCTTAAGGGAAGCCATATTGAATCCAGGATTTATTACGGAGGCATAACTCGGCGGCTTGAATGGCTTGCGGTGGATTTGCACTAAAGCATCTTTTTGAGGTGGTATGGTCTTAAAAGCTGGTCGATGTAGGAGGGATTGCATTAAAATTTAATTAATAGTGGTCTTATTTCTCAATTTCTCTGTTCCACTTTCAGTTCATTTTGCTTTGGGGATGGTGTGTATAAAAGTGAAGGGTTGTGATTTCTCTGTTGTTGGAGAAAGAGTGGAAATTAAGCTTTTGGTGTCGATGATTTTTTATCATACGTAAATATATGATGAAAATTTATTGTAGTTCAGTGTGATGTGATATAGTGAAATTTGCATATATTTACAATTATGCATAAACTGAAAAAAATATATTTACGCATCATTCTATATACCATATACTCGAAAGATTAGAAAATAATACCGCGTATGATAATTAAAACAATTATAAGCAACGACCTGATAAAGAGAAATTAAGAAAAACGCAATTAAAGTCACACCCCCTTTCTCCCATCGCAACTGGACTTTCATTTGTTCAAGTGTTATGGAAATCATACATGACAAATATCTCAGTGTAGATTATGAAAGACAATTGTAAGATAAAAACGATCAGCAAAATAAATAAAGGTTTCCAGAGGTAAAAAACGAAAAATATTATAACAACTATAACAAAAAAGCAAACTTTCCCTGTCGTACTAGCGCATCAACCCCTTCACTTGTTCATTTGTTATGCA
>NC_051412.1:34982802-34983563 GCF_015228065.2 Penaeus monodon
CCTAACTGACCCATAAACACATAGTAGCTTACAAAGAGCAAAATATGGATCCTAAATAGGCGTGAGAAAGCGACAGACCCGCTTTCCTTCTCTGCGCATCTCGACCTTCACTTGTTCCAATGTTTTGAAAATGATTTAAAAATGGCAGCAACTCTCCTCGACCTCCTTCTCCAAGGGGAAATTAACCCTCATGACCTTATCCTGTGGCTAGATGGAGCATCTGTGGTGAGACGAGGAGATATTTCGTTGTGTTTTGGTTTGCGTTTCATTGTTTTTATGATTATTCGGTGTTGTAATGAAGGAGAAAAGGCGAGATTCAGGTGACGTTTTCCGGGCAATTGGAAGTTCCTTCACTATTTTTTTTTCTATCAGTGTTCTTGTAATTTACCAGGACTTTTATAACTTTCAGTGAAATACATGATTGTTTTTGGATATAATATCAAGGTGTCATTGTTGTTTATCAGTGTCTGGTTCTGTTTTGTATGTTTTATTGTTCTGGACTTGAGTATGTTCACTTCTTTAACCCTTCATATTTTTGTAAATGTCTTTTGTGGAGACGAATTAATCGAATTAATGCTCAAGACAAATGAGTAAATGCCTATTTGTTATAGTATTAGGTCTTTGTAATTCTTTATTATAAGTGTCATCACGAAATGGGTCATCATAGGAAGTGTATTCTTCCATATGACCCAGATGTCAAACTTGTATAGGATTTTTGCTGCAGGTACTTATCAGTAATAGGTGTATCTGAAGGTAGATTT
>NC_051412.1:34983704-34984026 GCF_015228065.2 Penaeus monodon
GAAGGGTATGATGAGGGAAACTGTGGGGTAAAAACAAAGGATTGTAGTAAATTTCTCAGTAATTAGGTTGTTACAAAGCACATTCATAGTAAATAGGGGGCTTTGCCTTCTAACCCCTCTACCCCCTGCCTGCTCTGCAAAATTTGCACATGTTCCAGCAGGATAGGGCCCAGGTAAATCTCATACCAATAATTTCTTACCTTGAGCAACAAATTTGCAATGACCAGCATGCAAGTCATCAAAATCTTTGTTGTCCATTATCCGTCACTCTTTTTCCTTGTTCCCATGACATTTTGCATGTTAAAGACAAATCAGCACCTTT
>NC_051412.1:34984226-34984579 GCF_015228065.2 Penaeus monodon
TTAGTCACATCCCCGATTTCGTTTTATTTTTTCTTGCCTCTGGAAGAGTACATGTCATGCGCCATGAATTTTTGAGATGTACGTCCTCTCTACTGCCCTTATTATTAGTTTGCGAAAGAAATGCTGTTGAAGAATACATCTTAGAATGCTATGTTCTATCTGATGGTAAGGTCAGATTTTTTATTTTTGGTGTTTGGTGTCAATTCCAATAATACTGTAGATTTGCTTAAGGAATGTTGGCTGACAATTTAAATTACATTGCTGTATGAATTAGTCTGCATTCATATGTTTAAAGGAATAATACATCCACAGTAACTTGAACAATACCATGGTCACCATGCCAGTTTAAAATG
>NC_051412.1:34984630-34985640 GCF_015228065.2 Penaeus monodon
GTCGCAAACTTTATTCATCAGTCTAAACTCACTCATTAAGTATACAGTGTCTATGGAAATCCAGCAATCTTTGTGGTAGTTGTTGCATTTAGGGTGAGTTTCATGTTTTAAACTTTTACTAGTCCAGTAAACCTGCCCATGTGGATTGTGGCAAGATGGAGTATATAAATTGCCTTGGCAATTTATTGTCAAATAAGCCTTGCCAGAATATATGTGATCTGACGGTTTATTAGCCTTTGCTAGTGTACTAAAGTGACATTTGTAATTTAGGCCTGTTAACTAATCATAACCAGAGTTTGTATTGATTGGTTAAACTAGAAGGATCAATGCATCCTGTATTTCAAAGAAAATTATATATTCCCATTCTGTATGGTGTAAGCTACACCAAATAGGTTGATCTAGAGAAAATGGAATTTTGATAAACAAGCATATAATACTACAAAAATGTAAGTACTATAAATAAACTAATTAAGAAAATCAATTGTAGAGGCCTGAAAGATAGAATTACTTCACAATTTAAATATAAAAGTGCTTGAATTAGCCACTCTGAGACTAAGTTCCCTTCTTCACTTATCAGTGAAGTCATGGAACTCAGAACATGAGGGAAGGAGCACAAGTGTTACTATCTGTCGCTTAACAGTTTTTTATATAGTTATATCCAATAATCTTTTGTGAATGCACATTTTCTTGATCAGGATTTTTGACAGTTCCAAGAGCCTCATTCCTTCACAAGCATTAGCGAGAAAAGCCATGTCTACATTGTTGTTTTCATTTGGAAAATTTGAAAAATGGTAAGGTGGTCTTGCAGAAGAAAATTACATTATTGCTAACTGCAGTATGATATGAGAGCCTGTTCACTGTACCATGTATCAAAAAATGCAGAAGAGATTGCAAAGACTTCAGACAATAGACTAAAATATATGGTTAGGATTTTGTCCCATGGAGGACTAGGGGGCAGAGCTCTTGTTAAGGATTAGGTGGGTTTATGGCTGGGACATATCATTTAACAA
>NC_051412.1:34985743-34985817 GCF_015228065.2 Penaeus monodon
AGCTATTGGATCCAGGGAGTTGGACCCCGGTGGGTAGGGCACTTGATTCGTAGAATTGAATTGGTGTGTGTGTG
>NC_051412.1:34986046-34986879 GCF_015228065.2 Penaeus monodon
AAGGATATTGTAGTTTTCACAGAAAAGTAGGTACAATAGTCTTAGAAGCAATTACCATTTGTGCACTAAAAATGCAATTCAGTTACAGTTTACAGTTAAAGCTTTGTGATTGAGTGGTAACAGTTGATTAGACTCTTGAAATGCAAGATTAATAAGTTGTTTTAATTTAAAATCATATTTGGTAAAAATTGTAGTATTGTACTTGATAAAAGTATTGGGAGTTACAAATAACTAAGATCTGTCACATTATGAGATTAGGTTCATTTCTCTTTTCAAGTGCTTGTATTAGAGAAATCAAAAGCATTGACTTTGCTTTAGCTTTGTAAATTTGGCAACCTTTTTTGATTTTCTGCATAAGAGGTTAAAATTGTGAGTTGTAACAGTGAGAGGCCTTCAAGTTTCCTGCATCCATTGGTGCTGAAAGTGCATGTCTAAATGTTTTCTATTAGGTACCAAAGTGTCACTTACTAGGCCTACTTAACCTCAAGTATGTGTACCCATTCCTTGAATTTTAAAAAATAGGTTTATTTCATTACTGCCACCTAATTGCTAAGTTCCTCATCTTGGCAATCGTCTGCAGGGACAGTTGACTATTGTGACTTTCAGGCAGTTCTAATTCGCTCATTCATTGTTTCAGAAAGGTGTTTTTGAAGACCTGCAACCATTACGTGTGGAATTTGTGCCTGTATTTCTGAACTTTCTGCGTGATCAGTCTAGCGGTATGTTTTACTTTTATTGATATAATTGAATCCGTCATATTAATGTAAAGTCTGTAGTTTATGTTATTACTGCTGTTGCTATTCTAGTCGTAACTTTTTGTTTCTGTCTTTCTG
>NC_051412.1:34987187-34988383 GCF_015228065.2 Penaeus monodon
CCCCCCCCCCTTTTTTTTTTTAAAAAGGGGTATTCCTTATTTTAGGGTAGAGTTAAAATCCATTCTGAAAATGGTTTTTATTATAAAAAAAACGTTATTCCTCAAAGAAATAACAAAAAATATATGTTGCATTCATCCCCCTCCCAATCAGACTTCAGATCAAAAACTGAACATTTTTTAAAGGTAAATAAAACCCATAAAAATTATATATTGCCATGTAAATTTTTAATAAACAAAAGATTTTTTGAGTCACTTAAAGAAAAAAAGTTTGATGGCAGTTCAAAGGATTCCAAGCGGGGGGGGCCAGGGAACGGTATGTTTGCCTTTTTGCTTCTTCTCCTTTTTTAAAGTTTTTCTTACGTGAAAACAATCTCTGAACTCGTAAAACTTTTGAATTTTTTTCCCCGTGTTGGATCTGCTCGTGATTAAAGTTTTGATATCAAGTAGTGGCAAGGCCACTTTACAGTCATTTCTGATTTCCCACCTTGTGCTGAAATGTTAAAAGGGCTTTTTTGGAAAGTTGTGGTGGAAAATGGAATCTTGTGAAAACATTACTCCTCGTATTTTGTAACGATTTTAGCAAGTGAGTACTTTTTTCTTTTTATTTAAAGCTGTTCTTATATTTGAGCCCCTCTGGGAACCTTTTTTGGGTTATTTCTGTAAGGGAGCAAAAGGTCAAGGGGGGTGAGCAAGGGGCCCCAAAAAGCACGGTGGGAGAGAGGGAGGTAAGTGCAAAGCACTTGAAATCCTAGAACCAAAATTTTATCATATAAAATCTTAAAAAATTTTAAACCAAAATTTTACTGCAAAAAAGGGCAGGGGTAACAAAAGGTTTACCTTTAGTGTGAAAAAAATCTCAAATTATGTCTTTACACATCATTAAAGCTTTTAAAATAGGCCCAGTATTATCCATTTTTGGGGATATTACAGGTGTTACAAGTGGGTCCCCTTTTGGCTTCCCCCCCAACAAGGCCCCAATTCTGTCCGTCCCACAAAATAGTCTCCCAGGGAAGGTCCGGTTTCCGGAATCGTGTAGGAAGCAGCCTTTCTCTTCCCCCAAAGGGCCCAAAGACACACACTTCAGACCCCCTGTGAAAGTGGATACTTTTTTGTAAACCTACCCTTTTCATTTTCTTACCTGTTTTTTTGCACTCTATTTGTATATGCCCCAAAATTTTTAATCTGAAAACCTATGG